>NC_067232.1:34333121-34618121 GCF_019924925.1 Ctenopharyngodon idella
TTCAAATTTTGAATCCACATTCACGGGAGATTCTTCGCACTGTGCAACCTTCGAGTCTTCGTTTTTGGGAGATACTTTGCTCTGGGCAACTGGGAACCTGTTGGGGGGTTCTGCACTCTGGGCAACTTCCGAGTCCTCACTCTCTGAGGATTCTTTGCTCTGGGTTCCTCTTGAGGACCTGTTGGGGGGTTCTTTGCTCTGGGCAACTTCTGAGTCCTCGTTCTTTGGGGGTTCTTTGCTCTGGGCAACTTCTGAGTCCTCATTCTTGGAGGGTTCTTCACTCTGGACAACTTCTGAGTCCTCGTACTTGAGGGGTTCTTCAATCTGGGCAACTCTTGAGGACCTGTTGGGGGATTGTCCGCTCTGGGCAACTTCTGAGTCCTCGATCTTAGAGGGTTTATCTCTTTGGGCAACTTCTGAGTCCTCATTCTTGGGGTGTTCTTCTCTCTCAGCAGTTCTTGAATCCACGTACTTGGAGGGTTCCACTTTCAGGGCAACTTCTGAGTGCTCGTTCTTGGGGGGTTCTTTGCTCCGGGCAACATCACTAGTGCCTTTGTCTTTTTTGGACTCTTTACAGCTTGAGTCACTGACTGGAGGTGTAAATCCAGAGTCTTGTTTGTCACAAACACTGGCACTGACAGAGGATTTAACAGCAGCACTGCTACTGTAAAAAATGTCATACAAATCTTTTGCTTTTCCTGCGGCAAGAGTGGTCTTTGGCTTTACCATTTTGGGGGATGGGTCTCTGGCATTAGAAGGAAACTGAGGAGGAGGACGAAGGATTACAGTGAGCTTCTGCTCCTCCTCAGGCACTCCGGGAGCAGCCACATCGGACTCGAGAGTAACAACACATTCACTGGGAGTAACAGGTTTCATCTGGGCAGCATTTACCACTTGTGGTGCTGCAATGGGAGTTGGAAGTGGTACGGATACGTTGAAGATATCTACAGAGCTTGCGGAGGGCTTTGTGTGTTTTAATTGCACCTCTTCTCCACTAAATGCCTTGGATATGAGGTCTGCTGACAACGCTGGGCCCTTCTGTGTTCCTGCTACAGGTACAGCAGATTTGTCACTAGCAGCAGGTGGTGTTGGTTTATTTTGCACACTAGTAAAAGACTTCCTAATGACCATAGGAGATGGGGGAGGTGGTAAATTTGGATTAATTTTATTTTCGTTGTATGCTAACCATTCACAAGAGGGAGGAAGCACAACCTTTCCTGACAATTTGATAGCAATGGATTTTGCAGCAGCTATAGACTTGGAAAAAGGATCTAGGTCAGCATCCTTGTTTTCTTCTATTTCAGTAGGCACCTCTTCGTCTTCCTTTAGGAATTGTGCTGCCATCTTCTCTGCCTCCTTCTCCAGTGCTGTCTTCTGTGGCTTTTTTCGACCGAACTTCCCAAAGCCAGGCCGACCAGCAGCTTCATCGTTCTTTTTGCGAAGTTTAGCAAGCAGTGCAGGGCTTGGGCCACATAAGACTTTAGGAAGCTCGCTGGCTTTCTTTGGCTCTGCTTTGACATCTTTAGCATTGAACTTCCCCGTGCTCTCCTCATCATCTTTTAAATAACCAGCCTTGCCCTTCTGGTGCGGCGTTTTATCTTCCTTTTTTTCATATTTACCGTTACTTTCTTGGTCCTCGTCCCATTTGGATTTCGGCCACTTCCCCCAGTCCTCATTTTTAAATTTTGACGACTTCTCCTCCGCCTCCCGACTGTATTTGTATCTCTTATCCTCCTCCCTGCCATATCGGCCCCTATCGTCATCCTTTCTAAATCTATATCTGTCATCCTCTTCTCTATATCGATAATGTTCATCATCATCTCTGTTTCTAAACCTGTCTTCTTCATACCTAGATCTCTCCCCTTCTTCCTTCCTGTACCTATATGTGTATTCCTCTTCTTTCTTGAACCGGTTTCGCTCATCATCATCTTTTTTATACCTAGCTCTCTCTTCCTCTTTCATTTTAAATCTCTCATCATCCTCCTTGTATTTCAGTTTATCTAGATCCTCTTTTTTGTATTTCTCCTTGAGTTTATTTTCATTCTCTTTGATATTCTTGTAATCCTCTTCCTTGCTGTACTGTGCTTTTGTCTCCACTTCATTACTTGACATTTTTCCTCCTTTGCTGTGTTTGGATTTCTTAATATCCTGATCGTCATCTTCACGTTTTCGTTTGTGCTCTGAAGTCTTTTGGCTCTCTAAGCCAGCCTGACGGTCCAGGTTCCTCCTTTGTTCATAGAGGGGATTTTCATACATTTTTGTCTGTTGACAAAATCAAACACACATGAGGCAATCACATCTGGTCAAACAAATTAACAATTTGCGGTCATATCCCAACCCTATTCAAAGCTATTATGAATATCATATGTGATAGTTACCTTGTATCTCTCATTGTGAGAATGGCAGGTGACATGGGCCTCAGCACAAATGGGATCACCAAAAAACTCTTCACATAACTGGCAGAAGAATCCCCTCACAGGGATCAAGAACTCAGAGCCTAGAAGAGGGAATACAGCAAGAATTAAACATTTACCAATAGTGTGTAATGATTTTTGATGGCTGGTAATTTACCCATGCTCTGTTCCAATGATGAGGCACACTGCAAGAAAACTAGAGTTTGTATCACTGCAATAAACATGGCACCCATTAGGGAAAGGAATCATGCAGAACTTAACGATTGTGGTTCACTGATCCTTAGATTCCACTTAATGATTTCATTTCCTTAAAAGGTGCACATGTTGAATCAAATGCATCTCTTTAGCTTAGTGTTTTATGACTAACAATGACATTTTATGAAGACGTTACCTTTGGCTGGCTTTGAAGTCCTCTTTCCAGCTGGTTGTTTCTTTTCACCCTCTGACTTTGCCCAAGGTCTGTCATAAGGGTCTAGAGTCTATAGGAGAGCAAAACAATGGATGACTGAAGCAGAGATGCAACTGGCAGAAATAAACACACCATTCACAATCAAACAAACAAAACATCTCATTATATATGTGTCAGCACACATACCTTTCTATGGGTTTTGCTGTGCAAATGCATGAAATAATCAAACATTGAACCACTGGTAACATTGCAGTTTTTACACCAGTGGTTTCCTGCATCGTAGTACTCAAACTGCTCGGCAGCAGTGTCCAGGGTATGGCTGCTCGACGGAGGAGATGACTTGGGTTTTTCAGGAGAGGCTCTTGATTTTGAGGAGGCTACCTAGATTAGTTTAGGCAGTACAAAAAAAAATGCATAAGTAAAAGTCACTAAGCAAGCAATAAAATAAAGAAAGAAATGAATCAAATACTCTTGAGGTACCTAAGTTTAAAAAAAATGAGCAGAAGCTTTTCATATAAATGAATATAACATCAAATCCTAATTGTCAATCATTAAAGTTTGTCATAGGACACTTACCTTTGCAAAATAGGCCATCTGTTTCCAGTCGGGGAGAAGTTACCCATGGGTTAACTACTTGAATTTAAAGGGGGGGTGTAATGCTATTTCATGCATTCTGACTTCTTTACAAGGTTAAGAGTTGCATTCTCATGCTAAACATGGCCAAAGTTTCAAGCAGTTGGACGTATGACTGAGTATTTCTGTGCCAAATCCACTACTTCCGGTTTCGGTAAAGGATTCAGAGAGTTTTTTCGAGTGTGTCCTGTATGATGTCAAAAGAGAGCGGAATTCCTTGTATAGGCACTTCACCCTGATAAGCATGCGCACACACATCACCTAGAACAAGAGCACGCCCATCAACGCATTTCGTTAGGGATACAGAAGCAGAGAGATTTTTCAACAATGGCTGTGTCCCAATTCAGGGGCTGCACCCTTTGAAGGCTGTATACATCATCGAGGCAGTCTCATTTAAGAAAAATAACCATTAGATTGCAATGCAAGTAAGAAATTACAGTATTTTACACCTCACAATGAATATCAGTCAATTTTATTATGGTTACTTTTCTTAAATATGACATCCTTGAAGTATTCAGCCTTCAAATGCGACCTCGGGAGGACGCAGCCTCCGAAATGAGATGCAGCTCCTGTCACCAAAGGAGTTTGTTTTTGGTTGTGAGGGAAAGATTACCTTTTTCAGCTTCCCAAAGAACCCAGCGTTAAGAGAACAGTGGATGAAGTTTGTTTTTCCGGGGCAGCAACGGAGTTGTGCACGTATGTTTGTTTGTTCCCGGGATTTCGGTGACGAATACTTTGTAAACAAGTCCCAGTTCGGCGCTGGATGTGCAGATCGCGGGTGGTGAGTAAAGCTGCATCAGATGTCTGTGTTCTGTTGGCAATCGGCGAGCAAGTGCATATAATTTAAACAAGACGAACGTTTTTGTTCCCTTTTTATTTATAAAGATGTCGCAGCTAGCATGAGATCTCTACGCAGAAGCTGCGTGCGCTCGTGACTCTTTAGCTCCATCCACAGCACTGACTGCAGACACGCCTCCAGGATCACGGCTTTTTTCAGAAAGACTCGGTTTAGCGTATTTATCTTTTATAAATATAACAAAACTAAAGACTTTTCGGAGATATGAAGGATGCATTGTTGCTCTATATGTACTCAAGATTAACATGAGATTAACATGAGATCACTGTGTGTGATACCCCCCCTTTAATTGACTATTCTAAAATTAATGAAATGGCTTTTATATCATATATAAAAGCCTTTGAAATGGCTTTTAGAATAGATATGATCGCAGATATGATCCAGGTAAATTACTGTACCGTAAGGACTAAAACAGTGGTTATCAAACTGTGATTATCAAACTTAACTGTACGCTGTGATACCACCAGGGGTACACAAAGTGCCTCGGGTGGTACACAACTATGGAAATTTACTATACTTAAACCAGAGATGTGCCCCGAAGCCGAATACTTTGTTCAGAAAGGAAATGACACATTATGCGGAGCGTCTCAAGGGACATGGTGACAGGTAAAAAATATGGGATGGGAGGAAAAAAAAAAAATATTTCAATGCTTGTGTTCGCAATTATATAGTTGGGTAATTATAATTTGTAGGCATCAGGGAGCCACTATCAATATGCGGGGGTATTGAAATCGCTTTTTACTTTCACTTTTGAATTTGCAATCACAAGTACTCTGTGTATAGGGAGCGGCGGAATGGACCACACATTTTACATGATAAGATATTTGTCAATGACGCTCAGGATCTGTTGCGCACTAAATCCTCTGACATTGTCCTGACAGTCATCTGTAGTCATATACAATTTTAACAGCTTTGTGCATCTAGGGCTCCAATGCATAGGCGGGATGCAAATTGGTATGGTGTTGACCACTCTCAGGCTGCATTCTGGTATGTGCACATTTTATTCTGTGCTATAAAAAGCAATAAAATGGCAGCATGTTATTTTTTTTACTCTCAAAGTAAGCATTTATGTACTAAAAGTGAAGGCAAGCTTTGATACAAATTGCATGTCAGTATGTGCATATTGTAATCCTTTCTAAAAGTTACTGTGGCGTAATTTTTAAATGTTACTTCTCAGGTTCTTTCCACAGATCTGCAAAGGGATGCAGTATGATTAATCCTAACTATAGGAATATCATATCAAAATATGGCATGTTGCTCACAGTCCTTAACCTTGCAATTAAAAATATTTACCCAATGCCCAGTGACTACGTGCCATTTGGATGGTTCGATTTGACGAAAGGTGGTACTTGTCCTGAAAAGTTTGCGATGTGACTTTGTAAAAGAAAGACTACGATACGAGCCTGCGCACATACGCATTCTTTTACAGAACACTCGCGCCAAATGCGCATGCCTATAGACCAAACACATAACTGGCATGTTCATGTTGTCACCGTTTTCACACATCCACGTTTTCAGAGATCAAAAGTTTGCATTTTCAGGACCCCAAAACGCTACTGTCGTGTAAATTGACGGCCAAAACGCATATAAAGTTTTCTGTTTTTAGTTAAAAATGGTGTCCTGTAAACAGCCCCTTAGATGTCTCCCTAATCAAACACACCTGATTGAACTCATCAGCTCGTTAGTAAAGACTCCAAGACATCAAATGTGTGTTAGATAAGAGAGACATCAAAAATGTGCAGTGTTGGGGGTACTCCAGGACCAGAGATGGAACCACGGCTTTAGCGGTAAAACTTTTTATTGAGGAAAAATTTACTGAATGCACATTATTCACTTAAAGGGATACTTCACCTAAAAATGAAAATTGTTATCACTTACCCTCAAGTTGTTCCAAATCTGAGTGAATTTCTTCCTTTCTTTCTAGGAAAAAATGGCTACCGTCAACTGTCTGGTTACCAACATTCTTTAAAATATCTTTTTTGTTCAACAGAAGAAAGAAACTCACTCAGATTTGAAACAACTTGAGGGTGAGTAAATTGTCATTTTGGGGTGAACTATCCCTTTAAAAATTGTTATTAAATGTTTTGTGGAATCAATGCCACTTGAGATCATTTTTGAAGTGGCACTCTAATGGTGCGTTCAAACCTAGGAAATTCGTATTTACAAGTTGAGATTGGGAAGACGTGTTTATGAGCCACTGTAAACTTTATCGTTACATATTATACTGTTATATAATATATAACAATTGTGGTATCCAGCCTTGTTTCTTACCGACACGCCCCAACTCAAAGATCGGGGCTCAAATAAAATCCAGAGCTTCCCACTTGCATTTACAACTTTGTGGTGGCGTTCATGTGCATTCAACTCATAAATACGATCTTTCCGACATGACTTGAACACACCATAATACTTGACTATGAAAAGCCAATTAAGTGCAAGTACCTTTCCTGTAACAGAATTAGCAACTCTACCTTAGTGTATGAGGTGCTGGTTTTGGCCCCTGATTTCTCTGGGCTTCTGGTCGACTCCCTCTTACTCTGAGGGGGCTGCTGCTCATGGTCACCAGACATCTTCGAGTCTTTGTAGTCTATCCCAAGAATAAGTGCCACTTTGACCAGCTCTTCATGTTTTTGATCTGCCTCTCTCTGTTCAGCACGCAATTTAGAGATTTGGGCCATTGCATCCTCTTGGAGCTGACCGAGCTCAATGAGGAGAGGGTCCTTGTGTCCATCCTTCTCCCTTCGCTTCTTTCGAAGAAGCTCCCCTAAAGGATCAAAACAAACACTGTATAATACAACATGCCCTTACATATTATAAAGAAAACACTTCCATTTTGCACTTAGAGGGAAATACCTTGCTGCTTTCTCAATGTCTCCACATCCTTTAAAAGATTTTCTTTTCTCTTCATTCGCATTACTTTTTCTTTTTTTAGCTTTTCAAGCTCTTCTGTGACCTAAGATAGAATTTTATTTGGACCTTAAATTTATTCATCAGCAAAAACAAAGATGTGAATCATGAGGTATTTACCAATTCTACTTCTGATCAAAGAGAGTCCAAAAAAAAAAAAAAAAAAAAAAAAAAAACAGGTTCTCCCAACCATACAAATGCAATAGTTCCTTCAAATTTCATGGAATTACCTTTTGTTTTTCGCTGGCGGTATTCTTATCTTCCATTTCTTTCCTTTGAATGCCAGTGATGATCGCTTTAGAGGCCACAGCATCCAATTTAGAAGGTGCTGAAAGGATCATCAAATCATGTTAGTTTAACTGTAATGCCCCAAGTCTAAATCACCCAAAAATCTCTCATCATTTACTCACCATCATGTCATTCTGGTTGTACAGGATTTATGACACTTTACTCAACAGGAAGAACAGCTCATTCCACACATCACAAGTCATTACACTATTTCTAAATCATTGCACGTACAGTACTGGCCAGTTTCGGTTTTCAATCCAATCAAGTGTTTACATGTCCTCTCGATTGGATCACCTCTTACAATCCGAATGAAATTTTAATCAGATCTGGCCAATTCATTCCGACTGACATGGTTACATGTGACTTTTTTATTCTGATTGTGCTACTAGTCCGATTACAATTGGATTATTAGGCTTTTATCAGTTGGGCAACGTGTGTTCGCACAAGTGCGACCTCTAACATCATTTACTCGCACTGTCAAGAAAAAGTCTTGAACAACATACAGTTTGGAATGACATGAAGGTGAGTACATAATGGGAGAATATGAATTTTTCTGTTAACTACTCATTCAAGCAACCCCTTGAGAATGATTAATTTTGAAGGTCACTAACCTTTTTTATCGTCGGTTTTACTCTCACTTGCCACAGTTTTAACCGCATTAAGAAAAGGTCGCTCAAAGTTAGATAGGCTGTAGGGATCCAGTGGATTGGGAGGAGGTACTTGCATACCTGGAGGTGGGTACATCGGCCATCCCGGGGGCATATATGGAACATAATTGCCATATGGATCGTAACCGCATGGAGGGAAGTCAGGTGGCATTACTCCACGTGGAGGTGGGTAAGGCGGCACGGGATGTGCCGAGAGGCTGGGTTGGGAAGGATATGTCTGTGTCCCAGGACCCACAGTGGGTGTCGTAGGCCACCTGCTTTCTGTGACACCAGGTTGAGCCTCTTTCTTGTTCTGACTTTGTGAGCGTGGAGATCTTTTTTCTGGGGAGGACTGCTTTTTCCTGCCATGTCTTGAAGTGCGATCGAAACTCGTACTTCGGCTTCCTCTGCTTCTACTTCGGCTGCTGCTCCGGCTCCGACTGGAGGTCCTGCTGCTGCTGCTACTGCTGCTGTAACTCCTGCTATGACTCCGGTGCTTTCTATCCGACTGCCGACAAGCAGGCGTCTTCTTCGCAGGGGCGTTACCGTGGAGGCGCTCTTGCGTCCTAGCGGCCATCTTGCTTATTTCAGCCACACCCAGGTCTAGGCCAATTGTTTTCAGCAAATCTTGTATCTTTTCATATTCCTCTACCTCCTTCCTCACCTCAACATCCTGTGGCCCAACTCCAGGTAGGAAGTCATCAGGTTCTGCCTTGGCATGTACCTCAGGTGTGGCCGAGGAACGATGCCTGTCTGTCTGCCTGCCATCTCTCTGTGAATGGCTCGTCACATTTTCTGCAGTATGGCCAAAAGAGTATGGTGCAGTGCCATGTTCTCTTCTCTGAATTTCACAAGACTGTGGAAAACTTGAGTCTGGAAAGCTGGAATCTGCTGGAACTTCCTTAGCAGGTGTCACCTCATCACCCTCTTCGTCTCCATAGAGAAATTTCTCTTCATCTTCAATATCTGTAAGACTCTTTTTTACATTCTGAGGTACCTGTGCTATCATTCCAATTAACTCTGTGAGGTCTGACCTCTCATGTCTTCCTCTCTTGTGAGGGAGGTGCAAGTCACTTCCACCCTCTCTGGCTGTCTGGAGCTTGCCAATCAGCTCTTCGAGAACATTACCATCAGAGCTTTTCCCCAGCATGGATGCAAACATGTCTGGATCCATGGTTTTGGAAAGTGCACAGAGAAGCTGTTCTGCCTCATGTGAAAGACCACCGTCTTGATTTCGAGGGGAATCACTATTCTGAAATACATTGGTTAAACATGTTTTAGGCACACTAGCATTATCATTAAACCTTTCTTTACTTTCAAAGAGTAAAGCCAACTCAATGTCAACTAAAGCCACAGTCACACTTTCTACAGACATGTCACAGTCTGCGGCTTTTTTAAAAACAAGTCAACATAGATCCAAAACAAAATATAAGCAATGAACTCCACTTTACTGCAATCCTGCAGATTTACAGTTTGCTTTCTTTTAATTCAGCTAAGAGGTCAAGCTGTGACGAATCAATCTTTTATTGGTCACACGTCTACACGTGATACAAATTTGCAGGGCAGTTCACCAAACTTTAAATTTGTAAGGCAGTGTTTCCTGTCTCCCGCATCCACATATGTATAATTGGAAGTGAATGCAATGAAAAGTGTAGTGTGACCACCACTCAAGTCTGCAGGCCAACTAAAGACCAAACACACTCAACGAAACACGTCAAACTACAGATTAAAATGCAGCGCACACTTGCTATTGCTTTCATTAGCATAAATTGTTTTCTCTTTCAGGTCAACAACAGAATATTCCACAATATATTGGGACCGTACCATATCGGTCTTTAATTGTTCATACTCATTCTTGTTTTAACATTTAGATTATCTTTGCCATCATTTAAATATCCGCTCACTTAAATAATTAAAAACAATTCTCCAATGGATTTCCAGTTTTCATACTGCATGTCATAAAAGTCTGTCATCATTTACTCACCCTCATGCCGTTCCAAACCTGTAAGACTTTCGTTCATCTTCGGAACATGAAGATATTTTTAATAAAATCAGAGCGATTTCTGTCCCTCCACTAACAGTTACACAACATTGATGCTTCAAAAAGTTCATAAAGAGATCATAAAACTAATCCATATGAATTGAGCGGTTTAGTCCAAATTTTCTGAAGAGACACAATTGCTTTATATGATGAACAGATTTAATTTAGGCTTTTATTCACATATGAACATTCATCAATGCACATATTAGTTATGATAAACAGAAAGCTCAAGTGAATGAAAATCTTACAGGTTTGGGACAACACAAGGGTGAGTAATTGATGACAGAATTTTCATTTTTGGGTGAACTAACCCTTTAACCCCCAGTTTCACAGACGAGGCTAAAGCTAGTCCCAGACTAAGGGCCTGTTTACACCTGGTCACTTCATGCGTTTTCTCTGATCGGATAGCTATCTGATTTATAAAAACGATTGCATTTACACTTGGCCACATAAATGTGTCTCCACAAAATGGATATAAATCCGATCTTCAATTCCCGCGCTATATGCTACAGATTTCATAGAGTTCACGTCACCAAAAGCAACAAATATGAGCTGCATTTTATTGATCATCAGCTAATTTCAAAATCAAAGACCGCAATAGGAGAGAGCGTGACCACAGCACTGGTAAGATCATTGAGTCTCATTTTTATTTTTAATGAAGATGATTGTGTTTTGAGCGCCTGCAACTTACTTTCAGTTTGCGCGTTGTGTTGCTGAATAGATGTGTGCTGCAGTAGCGCTGTCATATCTGGCTATAACATGTTATTTAGCCTATAACACGTGCTCACACATCTATTTTTTAGTATTTTTGGGAGGAGTTAAATTTACATATGTGGTTTCAACAACCAGATGCATTTACACCTGTTCAGTTTTGACTGGAATGAATATCAGACCACCTCCTGAAGTGGTTTTAGCGATCGGATTTATATCCGTTTCGAATGCGTTTCAGAGGGTATTTAGACCTGGTCATTTCACGATCGGATAGCTATCCAATCAGAGGAAACGCATGAAGTGACCAGGTGTAAACAGGCCCTTAAGTGTATGTTTGAGCCGTTTTAACTGAAAGCAACTTATACTAACATTTCTTAAAATATGTCAGTGCCATTGTTTTGTCTCAAGATGCACACCAGTAATGTTTTTTTCTAGGATATGTTTATAAAAGCTACTTAAACAGGGTTTTTCCCTGGGTCAAAAATGGTCTTCGGTGGTGGTTGACAGACATGGTCATCCACACAAACAGCAAAAAGTACCCTAACCTTGTGATCTGCGAGCCCAATACAGACAATAAATTACCTGCCACTCTCACTGTAATCCTTTCTTGCCCTCTTTGCAAAAAAAAAAAAAAAAAAAAAAAAAAAAAATCTGTGATTTCATAGCTTTGCAAGAGAAGATGCTTCTTTGCTAGACCAGAAAATTATTTTGTTATATACAATACTAATTGATAATCAGTATTAAAAAGT
Organism: Ctenopharyngodon idella; assembly: GCF_019924925.1. Taxonomy (NCBI): domain Eukaryota; kingdom Metazoa; phylum Chordata; class Actinopteri; order Cypriniformes; family Xenocyprididae; genus Ctenopharyngodon; species Ctenopharyngodon idella. The sequence goes on from NC_067232.1 coordinate 34,344,777, forward strand.
AGCATTAAAAAGTTAATTTAACCAATAGTCTAAATTTCTACCATATACAATTGAATGCACCTAGCTAACAACATCTTGCTGTGTTCTGGTTTCACCTCACTCCAGTGTAAACTAACTGATTTTATAGCTACACATTGTCATATAAATAACCTGAAAATACTGTGGATTATTAAGGCTAAATATTACTAGCCACTTTTGCTAAATGGGGTAAGCACACATTTCAGAGGTGTTCTGAATAAATTATTTGTTATACATCGATTCAGACGTGACGTCTCGTGAGTTCAGTGTTGGAAAGATCAGTTGTTTTAACCATTCAATAAAATGAATTGGTTAAAATGAGTCATTAAGTCATGAACCGGACATTAGTGGACGTGTTGCGTGTGAATCGTGGCTGTTATTAGGACATCGCAAAAGATTTGTGAACACAGAGAACACTTCACTGGATAGGATTTTTTTTCGTCTTTTGAAAGTGTGGTTTATGTCAGCTGTATGTGGGGGGGCGCCTGTCAGAGAAGATGAAGTGATGTTCTTTTGAGCACTATTCACAAAAAAAATTCTCCGAATGCACCAAACATGGATTCGGTCTTCGGAACTTTTAGCATCGTGACAGATGATTTAGATTAATATGTACGAGAGAGAGAGTGCAAAGACAGAGCTTAGTTTGAAGACAGAGAGAGATTGTGCGCACGAGGGAGGAGCTCTCTGCTCATTCTCTCCGTCAGTTAACATGCGCCCTATCACAAGTGCAGCAATCATCTGCATCCCTCATAAACAACTCACAGTAACTGATCAAATAAGGCTTTTCAATGTAGGAAAAACCCCTGTTAAATACCCTAATTGAAATAAGGCCTAATCCTGGCTTAGCCTAAACCCTGTCTGTGAAACCAGGCCTAAGTCTCTTAAGTTAAAACTGTCATACCTGATGTGAAGAATTAATATTAAACCATAACAGCTTTAGACTTGAGTGTGAGCTGTACATTTTCAATGTCAAATAATAATTTACCAAGAAGTAGTTACCTGCACTAGCAGGGGAGAATCAGTCTCGGAGGAATCCATTCTTTTCTTCAAAATAGACTTTGCCGGCTTCACAAGCATATCCTGAATTTCCTTGCGTCGCCGAGCCTTCTCAAGCTCAGTAAAGTCCTCCTCCCGCTCCCTAAAATTACCTGGTTTGACTCTCCTGTTGACACTGCTGTGTCGACTCCTACTGGAGCCGCTGCTACTACTGCTACCACTACGACTGACACTGCGGCTCCTAGCACGACTCCTTCCTCTGCTTCTCCCCCTGCTTCGACTCCTTTCTCGGCTACGGCTGCGGCTCCGTGGCCGGCTCTTGCTCCTTGCCCTGCTCCTGGCCCTACTCTGTTTGCGACTTCGACTTCCGCTTCTGCTTCGACTTCTACTTCTACTGTAGCTCCTCCCACGGGTTCTGCTCTTGCTACGTGCTCTGCTCTTGCTACGTGCTCGGCTCTTCGCTCGTTCGGGACTCCTGCCACGACTGTAGCTCCGACTCCTGCTCCGGCTGCGCGGTCGACTTTTGCTGCGTGCATAGCCAGGACTGCGACTCCGCCCCCTGCTCCTGCCACGACTAACACTGCGCCTCCTCGAACCCCTATCGCTGTGTCCATCATGGCTTGACCTCCTTGGAGAGTAATAGGGCTTATTATAGTGTGAATCTCCAGCACCATAATCTCTGTCAACAGAAATCATCACATTATAAAAGGCAACTGAAGTAAAAAGGCAAACAATTTCATATCTAGTGAGTCTTTGGGCTCAAGTTAGGGCAGGGGTGGGCAACTCTGGCCCTCTAGATCTACTTTCCTGCAAGTTTAGCTCCAACCCTGATCAAACTCACCTGCCTGTAGCTTTCTAGTAAGACCCGAAGACCTTCATTAGCTTGTTCAGGTGTGTTTTTTCTTTTTTTTTTTTTTTTTTTTTTTAGGATTGGAGCTAAACTCTGCAGGAAAATGGATCTTGAGGGCCTGAGTTGCCAAACCTTGCACTAGAGTTTACACTGCATCAAAGAATGCTGCCATTCTAGCATGATGGGAACAAAAAGACTTTCATCAAAAACTTCTCAATTTGTATGCCTGATAGTGTTCTAATGGCCCATATAAGGAAAATAAACATAACATACAATTTAATTGCTAATGAGACCTGCTGAAATTACATTTTATTGCTATATTATTTATAAATATATGACAAAAAAAAAAAAAAGTGCAATATCCATTAATGACCTTGTTGGTAGATTTCAAACACTTCTATTAAATCGACATAGTTTTCATTCTCAAAATGGGGCAAATAAAGGTTGGAATACACTACATGACTTTTGCCCAGGTTTTTTTTTCCCTATTTGTTTTCTTGAGGAGACAACATTAGTTGCCAGAAGCCAGAGTACATATAATAGCCAGTCTGACTTGATTGGATACTAGTGTATGAAGAGCACAGGTTTATTTTAGCTTGTAAATAATGAATGCAAGTCTTTTAGCTTGTGATTCTTTTTTAGTGTACTGTCATTTAGTGTACAATGCCCAGATTTAAAGTCAGCAAATGCCTAGTATTTTAAAAAATCGATTTAGAATTTTTACAGTCATGTAGTTTATTCCAGTCTTAACAGTGAATATATTGTTCTATAACTTACCGGACATAGGGAGCATCTGTCCCTTTATAGCCTGATGGATGGGTCAGCTCATTGCCCACAGTTATGACCAGACTGTGATCAACAGGGAGGCCACCACGAGGAGGTGATGGACTGTACCTCTGTTTAGGAAAAATATAACATAACTCATTCATGGAATAAATCAAATTAACAAAAAAAACACATTAGGGCTGGGTGAAAAAATTGATTTTTCAATTAATCGTTTTTTTTTTTTAAATGTGCTCGATGTGATATAGATTCTCAAAAGCCACATTTCCGTTTTTATTTCTGCAAAGACTGAACATAATAACTGATTGCCATTCATCTTATTACTAGTCTTCTCCACTAGATGTCATCCTCTTATTTACCTAGCGGGGACCCTGTCATTCATTCAGTGCTTAACATTGCAGGTGCAGGAGTGCATTTCAGCATGAAAGATGAAGGAACTGTCAGTGTCCCAATGGGGCCAGTGCTGCATGGTCACTGAAGTTTATCATTTGCATGCATTTAAGCCTTGCCAATTTGATCATTCAAGCGCAAGAAGACGTGAAAGAACTTGTGTGCAGCGCACACAGAAAGTTGACCGTCTCAAGGCTGATTTATACTCTACGTGCCCGTAAGTTCCCTTGGGTGTGCGCGGCGATGTACATGGCTTTTTTGTAACTTTCCGTGTGGCTCCACTTCTGAAGATGCACAACTTTTTTTCTTTTTTTTCTTTTTTTTTTTAAGCGAATCTGGCCAAGCATGTACGGCTGTACCAGCACTCAATTTGCACATGAGCATTACAAAATGAGCCTACAATCGCAGAAATAAGCCCTTTTAATGAAAATAAAGGTCCATGTTTGATAAAAATGTTCACTAAATTAAATGAAAATGTTTATAAGATCGTTGTTAAATTTAGTTGTTCTCATATCCATATATTTTGTTCTAATGGCACAAGTAATAATCTCAAGATTTATTGTGTTTTACACAATTCTTTCATAGTGTGGTTTTGGTGAAATGTACTAAAACAAACAAAGTTTGTCACGTGTGTACCCAACTACTTCTCACCAATGATTCCTGATGGTTTAAAGGACTATTACTCAGAGTTGTTGTTTCAAAGAAAACTACAACGGCACGCGCGTCAAGTATAAATGCCTCGTCAGTTGAGGCTCGCAATGTGGAGCCAGGTGAAAGTATAAATCAGGCTTTAGACAATGTGCAAATAATAAAATGAATTCTCTTTCACGTCTCCTTGCACTTGAATGGACAAATTCACACAAATGTATCCATCTTGGAGAATATCCTAGTAAACATCAGTCAGTTATGGCTTAAGTGAACATGAACAGTAGAGAAATAAAACGTGTATCAGTATATTGGATCTGTGCATTAGTCTTAAAGTGACAGAAGCCTAATAAACCTGCTGCTGTCTGTGTTTATAATGTAATCAAACAACAAAAGACAAAGAAATCACTCACTGCTCTTCACTGAATAAATTAAGATTAATCTTTAATTTATAGTGAAGATTATATGAAGTGTTATTTTACATTTGATTATTTAATTTCTGTACCTGAAAACTACTGTAAGACCTACCTGAAACCTGTATCTTTGTTCTATTGTATTTAAATTTATTTGTGATATTTCTTGTAGTTTGATTATTTGTTCTTTTTTATTAATGACTGCTCACTTGTCTTTAATAATCTTTGAACTTTATATTAGTAGTTTTAGTTGGGGTATCGAAATCAGAATCAAAAATTGTTAAATTTCACTGGTACTTTGGTGTCATAACCTTATTTATTACAATACAAGGATACATGGGTCAAAAACAATTACCATTTTATTCATTTATTACTTTTTTTTGTGGTGGGACCAGTGAACGTTGAATCATTGAATTCAATGGATCGAATCGAAAATTTTGTAAATCGAATCGGGACATCTGTATCGATACCCAGCCCTACTGGACATAATTATTAAATAAATGGTAGGATCTGACTACTGACAAGAAGCAAGGCACGCATGCAGTTTTACCATGGCACACTACTGACATCAGATGGCAATATCATGGTGGATTAATAATAACATATAGATCAGAGGTGTCCAAACTCGGTCCTGGAGGGCCACTGTCCTGCAAAGTTAGGCTCCAACTTGCCTCAACACACCTGACTGGAAGTTTCTAGTATGTGTAGTAGACCTCGATTAGCTGGTTCAAGTGTTTAGTTGGGGTTGTTGCTGAACTCTGCAGGATGGTGGCCCTCCAGGAGCAAGATTGGACACCCCTGATATAGATGCACGATAGTGTTTATATGCCTCAGAAACAATTTCATCATCTGTCTATAAAACCATGGCACCAACGTACATTTTATCAGTGCACGTAACAACGTAACAAGTAGGTGTTAGAATGAGATGGCACTACGATAGTACTTTATTACTATTTTCACAAGCTTTCTATGGTATTTACATGGTACTCCACGGAACATGATATAACATTTTTTTTATGTGTTGTCAGTATAAAACTAGGCACTACCACAGTGCATCACTGCATCACTGCACTGCAGTGTTTTATGCAGCAGTGTTGTTGAGTTTACTTCATACCCCATAGCCTCTTTGTGGTCGCCCTCCTCTATATTCATCAGGCGGATCTCTTGCTCCAGGTGAATATCTCCTCCGCGGGGACGGGCGGCGGTACGGATCCGGAGGTGCATGGGGACCCCGGTCGGAAGGATGGCCTGGTCCAGGACGAGGCCCGAAACCGCGAGACGGCGGAGGATGATAGCCGCCTCTGTGCGGCCTAGAACCGCGATACATAACGACGCTTAACCGCTGTTTCTGCGTCGGAGTCGAGTCCTTATTATCCCGGTTGCGGGATAGCGATTATCCCTGCAACAAGTAAATGCACATCCAACAAAAATCTCCCTGCTGAGAGAAAATATGAATGGGAGCGTATTCATTACACGGGAACAACGCTGTCTGTGGTCGTTTCCTGTGCCGCCATTGGTCCACACTCACAGGACATGACGTCAAGCCAAGCTCGACCAATCAAACGCAGTGATATAGCATCGTTTTGTTTATAGTCTCCCAAATAAAATAGGAAAAATCAAAAACAGTCATTGGAAAATTAGGAATTGTGAATGCGGTCTAGATAATTATTATTATTATTTGTAAATTATACAAACTGCATGAAGGGTTGGGAAGACTGCTTTTAAAATGTATTTTACTAAAGATTACAAAATACATGCTTTAAAAAGTAATTTGTACGTATTTCGTTAGATTACACAAGTTTTGTAACTTAATCTAAATACTTTAGAATATTTTGGAGTATATAACACAAAGGGTCCACCAAACATAGGACTTGGTTTTCCACTGCATATTATTTTTTAACAACATCAGTTTTCCACAGTAATTCTTGAGGGAAAGAATGCAGACAACCTTTAAAAAAAGTTACTGATGCAACACAATGCATTAAGAGCTGGGGTGTGTAAACTTTTTTGAGTTGCATGAACAGGATAAATTGTAATTAGTTTGACTTCTGGGAAACATGGAAGTATTAGCTTCTGAGAGGCAGTTCTAAATGAAAAAAATAATGATCTTTAAACAAAATAGTAAACAAAATTTACACATCATCATCATCCAGTTCAAAGTTTACACCCCTGCTCTTAAAGCATTTTTTCCTTCTTGAGCATCAGTAAATGTTTTCACCTTTTATAATAGTTGTGTACGAGTCACTCAATTGTCCTTAGTGTGAAAAGAAGGATCTCAAAATCATTCAGTCATTGTTGGAAAGGTGTCAAATATGCTGAAGATGCTGAAAAACTTGAGAATGTGCAGGACCTGGAGGATTTTTCTGAAGAACGGCGGGCAGTTTAAAATTCAAAGTAATCACTTAGGTAATCTAAAATACTTTTTGGATGTAATTGTAATTTTATTACCACCCATTTAAAACCCTGTCCATGCATAATATTCAGAGGGGGAGATAAATCTTTAAAAAATGAATTTTTTCCAACAGTTCAAGTACATTATGTCTAATATGTAGGCCTATACACTAGCGTTAAAAAATTTGGGGTCAGCAAAATTTCATAATCAACATGTATGCATTAAATCAAAAGTGTTAATAAAGACAGTGTTAAAATAAGTTATATTACAAATAAAAATGCTGTTCTTTCAAGCTTTCTATTTATAAAAGAATCAGGAAAATATATTACAGTTGCCACATATGAAGCAGCACAACTGTTTTCAGCATTGATAATCAGAAATGTTTCTTGAGCTGTAAATCAGCATATTAGAAAGATTTCTGAAGGATCATGTGACACTGAAGACTGGAGTAATGATGCTGAAAATTCAGCTTTGCATCACTAAACTACATTTTAAAATATATTTAAATAGAAAGGAATACTCCTTTTTTTCTCATGTCCATCAGATATATTCTCAAATTAACTGTTTCTTTCTTAAACATACATTTCTTCTATACCCACAGGACTGTTCTTATAAAAGCATTGTATAACCCCATTTTGTTACGGTCTGGTTGCAACAGAGATGAAACTGGATTCAAGTGCAGCAGTCTTTATTGCAAACAAAATCAAACAGAAATACTCAGGTTTCTCAGGAAGATGAAAACAAGAACAGGACAACCAGTCCAAAGTGACGCATACACAGTACAAGGGTACACATATACATAGACAGGGTACACATGACAGACACTGAACAGGACTAAACATGGGGCTTAAATACCCAGCAAACAAGAGAGGGTAAATTAACTAGACACACCTGAACCAAACTAACTCCATCAGTAACCAAGGATGCAAACAGGCAAACAAACGGACGAAGACTGAACTACAGTCAAACCAAAAATTATTCAGACACTAGATATAATTTTTTTTAAATATTTTTTTTTTACTAGTGGGTGCAGGACAGTATAGTTCATTTATGTAAGTGAGGATAGCAAAATAAAGTAAACTGTGACAAATTATACCCAAAAATTATTCATACACTGGACTACCAGTAAAACTGATAAAAAAAAATTTGAGACCAAAAATTATTCAGACACTTTGAACTAACCATGTTTTGCTTAAGTGTTAGCTGACATAATTAAGATTATTTTTTTCTGACACAGTTTAACTCTGAGATCTTGTCATATTTTATTACCATTATTTTAAACTATAGTGAATAAACTGTAATAATGAATGAAATGTTCAAGGTGTTTGAATAAATTTTGGTTTGACTGACAGCAAATATACAGACAGCAAAACACTAGAAAAGAACTACACACATGAATCAAAACACATGAACACGTGACAGTGCCCTCCACTTCCCGGCAGGCACACCCTTGTGCCCTTGTGCCAACTATGGCTGGGGACGTATAGTGTATAAAGTAAAACATTTTCTTGGGAGGAGCTATGGGGTTGTGAACCAGAGCGGACTCTGGAGTGAGCTCATGGGCTGAAGCGGACTCTTGAGTGGGCTCAGGGGCTGGAGCTGACACTGGAGCGGACTCAGAGGCTGGAGCCAACACTGGAGTGGGCTCAGGGGCTGGAGCTGACACTGGAGCAGACTCAGGGGCTGTAGTTGACACTGGAGTGGGCTCAGGGGCTGGAGCTGACACTGGAGCAGACTCAGGGGCTGGAGCCGACACTAGAGAGCATTCTGGAGCAGACTCTGGAGCGGGCTCTAGGGCTGGAGCCGGCACTGGAGCAGACTCAGGGGCTGGAGCCGACACTAGAGAGCATTCTGGAGCAGACTCTGGAGCGGGCTCTAGGGCTGGAGCCGGCACTGGAGCAGACTCAGGGGCTGGAGCTGACACTGGAGTGGACTCAGGGGCTGGAGCCGACACTGGAGCAGACTCAGGGGCTGGAGCTGACACTGGAGCAGACTCAGGGGCTGTAGTTGACACTGGAGCGGACTCAGAGGCTGGAGCCAACACTGGAGTGGGCTCAGGGGCTGGAGCTGACACTGGAGCAGACTCAGGGGCTGGAGCCGACACTAGAGAGCATTCTGGAGCAGACTCTGGAGCGGGCTCTAGGGCTTGAGCCGGCACTGGAGCAGACTCAGGGGCTGGAGCCGACACTAGAGAGCATTCTGGAGCAGACTCTGGAGCGGGCTCTAGGGCTGGAGCCGGCACTGGAGCAGACTCAGGGGCTGGAGCTGACACTGGAGTGGACTCAGGGGCTGGAGCCGACACTGGAGCAGACTCAGGGGCTGGAGCCAACACTAGAGAGCATTCTGGAGCGGGCTCTAGGGCTGGAGCCGACACTGGAGCAGACTCAGGGGCTGGAGCCGACACTAGAGAGCATTCTGGAGCAGACTCTGGAGCGGGCTCTAGGGCTGGAGCCAGCACTGGAGCAGACTCAGGGGCTGGAGCTGACACTGGAGCAGACTCAGGGGCTGGAGCCGACACTGGAGCGGACTCAGAGGCTGTAGCCGACACTGGAGCGGACTCAGAGGCTGGAGACGACACTGGAGTGGACTCAGGGGCTGGAGCCGACACTGGAGCAGACTCAGGGGCTGGAGCCGACACTGGAGAGCATTCTGGAGCGGATTCTGGAGCAGACTCAGGGGCTGAAGCCATCACTGTACCATGCTAAGGGACTGGAGCCATCACTGGACTCTGGTCAGGGGCTGGAGCCTTCACCGGACTCTGTTCAGGAGCTGGAGCCTTCACCGGATTCTGTTCAGGGGCTAGAGCCATCACTGAATCTCTGGAACAAACACTGGAGTGTGCTTAGGATGTGGGGACCAGAGAGGAGCCCATCAGATGGAAACAACAGCAGGATCCGACACTTTCGCTCCCAGGTCGGCTCTGTTTGAAAACCATCTTTCTGTCTCGTGGGAGGACTGGAATTGGATCAGGGAATGGAGCGGGATCTTGGAATTATTTTATACAGAGGAAAAACACATTCCCTCCACGAGTAGCCTCTCATCTCTGGTAAGTCCAATTTTTGGTCACCCCGTGCACAAAACAAATAGATGGTCTTAGGCTGGTATCATCCAGTTTTGAGAACTCATCCAACTCACAGAATCTGAGGGAGTATTCTCGGAGAGGAAGACACTGAAGTTCAATGACGGCTGCTGCTAAATCCATTGTTCAGTTTAGGTTCTGTCATTCTGTCACGGTCTGGTTGCAGCAGAGATGAAACAGGATTCAAGTGCTAGTGATGTTACATATGACACTGAAGCTTCAAAAAAATGAATCAAGACACATGAACGTGACACATTTTCAGAAAAGTTTGGACATTTTGTAAAATGAAATAAAATAAAGAATCTGTGATTTGTTAATTCTCTTTAACTTTTATTTAACTGACAAAAGTTTTCACTGACCAACTTAAGTGTATTTTGTAAATATAAACAAATTTTGATTTTGATGGCTGCAACACACTCCAAAAAGTTGGGACAGTCATGTTTACGACTGTCACATCTCCTTTCCTTTTAATTACACTTTTTAATTGTTCGGGAATTGAGGATACTGTTGTATTATTGCAAGTGGAATTTTTGCCCCATCTCGGCTGATACAAGACAGCTGCTCAACAGACCATGGTCTTCGTTGTCTGATTCTCCTTTTCATGATGGGCCATACATTTTCAATAAGAGACAGATCTGGACTGCAGGCATTTGCAGACTGAGTCCTGGCATTGCTTTGCTTTCCAGGAAAGATGTCATCTTGATGGAAATATATGTCTCTGTACAATCCCAATATATGCCTCCACGTCAATGGTTCCTTCACACATATGCAAGTCATGCAGTTGCAATGATTCACGGCAGTACCATGACAGATGTTTGCTTTTGCTCCTGTCGCTGATAAAAGTCTGGATGGTCCTTTTCGTCGTTCTCTCGGACCCAGAGAACTCGTCGCCATCTCTGCAGAGAATCGATGTATAGCTTTTTCCTTGCGTAACAGAGATTCAAGTTTCATTTCTTGATGCAGCAGCAGACTGTGTTAAAGGGTTAGTTCACCCAAAAATGAAATTTCTGTCATTAAGTACTCACCCTCATGTCATCCCAAACCCGTAAGACTCATCTTTGGAACACAAATTAAGATATATTTGATGAAATCTGAGGGTTTCAGAACTACACATAGGCAGGCAGCAACGTCATTGCACCTTTTGAGGTCCAGAAAGGTATTAAAGACATTGTTAAAATTGTCCATGTGACTACAGTGGTACAAACTTAATGTTATGAAGCGACGAGAATACTTTTTGTGCAAAACAAAAAAACAAAAAAAAAACAATTTCTTCTCTCACCTGTCATTCTCTTCACTGTTGACATAGTGAACACAGTGCAGCGCTTCCGTGTTCTGCTTCTGGATTTCCTGAATCTTTTCACAATATTATGTATAGTAGATGGTGAAAAAACTAAACACTTTGCAATCTTGCATTGAGAAATGTGATTTTTGAATTCTTTCATGAAATTTGGCAAAAAGTGGTGAGCCAATGACCCATCTTTGCTTGCAAAGACTGAGCCATTGGTGGATGTCCCTTTTATACCCAAACACAATACCCTCACCTATATTACTAATTCACCTCCTTACTGTGGACTGTTTCAAAACCGTTTAGTGTGAAAACACTGGAAAACTTTTCTTTGTACTTTTGTCAGTTAAATAAAAGTTTGAGAGAATTAACAAATCACAGATTCTTGATTTGATTGCATTTTACAAAATGTCCCAATGGGGTTGTAATTTCTGATCATGCACCAGTTGTGCTGGAGCTTCAGACTCCACATCAACCACCTAAACATTGCCAATGACATCTTAATCTGAGTCTCCTTACTGACAAGGATTTTATTGACTTCATCTCTTCCAATATATCCAGTTTTTTCCAGAAATTAACTCAACACCGGGCATGTCATATACCCAGAAATGCTATTTGCATGGTCTAATAATTTCTTATTCCTCTCATAAAAGCCGAGAGGAAGAGATATGTTCAGAAACTGTCTGATTCTCTAGAAATTATTGATATCCAATATATTTCAGATTCATCCCTCTTTTGAACTTTTAAACAGCAATTCTTACAGACAGAATACAATATATTATCAACCAATGAGGCAGAAAAATTTTTTTTTGTTGACTCAGAACAGCGTTTATGAGCTAAGTGATTAGACAGGGAGATTGCTTGCTTACCAGGTTCGTGAGGCTGAGGTCTCTCGCATGATACCCACCACTTAGACTTCAGTCAGGAGCCATCATGGTGGACTTTAAAGAAATAATTTTCACAAATCAAAAAGTACACCTCAGAATCCCCACCCAGACATCCCATATGGACACTTTTCTAAATGGTATTGAATTTCCCACCAATAATAAGGGGTCATGATGCTCTAGAGCAGAGGTCTCCAAACTCGGTCCTGCAGGGCCACTGTCCTGCAAAGTTTAGCTCCAACCAGCTCCAACACACCTGCTTGAAAGTTTATTGCAAGCCTAGTAAGACCTTGATTAGCTGGTTCAGGTGTGTTTAATAGGGGGTTGGAGCTAAACTTTGCAGGACAGAAGCCCTCTAGGACCGAGTTTGGAGACCTCTGCTCTAGAGAAAGATGTTCAAATTGAAGAAATTAGGGAATCTATTGCCTCTATGAAATCTGGCAAGGCCAGAAGGTTTATCGGCTAAATTCTGTAAGGTATTTTCAAATTTGCTATGCCCAATTTTGCTTTTAGTTTTTCAGAAAGTCTTCAGAACTGCACCTTTAGCCTTTATCAAGCAAATATTTCATTGCTTCTAAAGAAAGAAAAGAATCCTCTATAACGTAGCTCGTACCATCCCATCTCTCGGTTGAATTGTGATTATAAACTTTTAGCCAAACTGCTGTCCCTCCATCTTGAGAACTTTAGTGGCAAATAACTTTAACCATTCAAACTGGTTTTATTCGGGATATTCTTTCGTTAATATTAGGTGTCTTTTTAATATTTTGTATTGTTCCCATTCAAACAATCCAGAGGTTGTATTGTTGCTTGACGCTGAAAAGGTGTTTGACCGTGTTAAATGGAACTATTTTTTTCAGGTTTTAGGAAAATTTGTATTTGGCCCTATTAACAATGTCTCTTTGCAGCGTTTCAAACTGCAACAGGGCTATCTCATCTTTCCACTATTATTTGAGATAGCTATTGAGCCCCTCGCTATCGCCCTACAGGTCAGTGGTATATTTCATGCAGGTATTGTGCAGAAGGTTTCCCTATATGCAGGCGATCTTTTAGTTTTTCATCTGATCCTCTTCAATTCCTCAAACCCTTTCAATTCTAGAATCTTTTAGTGTTCAACTTTTATAAAAGTGAGTTGTTCCCATTGAATGCTTCTTCCCTTCAGATTTCATATTCAAACTTTCCATTCAAGGTTGTTAGCAATCGTTTTAATTATTTGGGGGTCCAGGTCACCTGAAAACACCTGACTTGTTGTAAAGCCAACATTACAGCATGACTTGCAACTTCAAATGAGTTTTGGAAGCTACCTCTTGCTTCCTGGCAACTTTAAAATCCATCCTATGTGCACCCACTCCCTTTAAGCACACTACTTTAGTTAAAAACCTTGCTGTTAAACATTAAAAAAAGATCTAGTCTCAGTTTCATCTCATAAGGACTTTAGTTTTACAGCACACGTTTTTTTGCAACATATATCTTTTTTGCTCTATGGGGTCTTGGAGGGATCTTAGTTACAGTTGGCCAACTATATAGATAATATTTGTATCCTTTATTTAACTTAAAAAGAAATTTGACTTACCCAGCTCTCACTTAGATACTTTTAGTTATGGAACTTTATAAGCAGTTTCCTAATTACTCCTTGCTGCCGCCTCAGAATATTCTTGAGGATATATTTCATGAATCCATGAAAGGGGCGATCTTAAATCTTAGAGATCTATACTATAATTACAAATGGCTCAGTTGAAGATGCTACAGTTGAGAATGGTACTTGAGGTAAATGTTTGGGACTCAGTCCTTGCCCGAATACATTCATCAATTAATCACTGTCCCAGAACTAAACTTAACAAAATATTTCCTGATTTTGACCCAACCTGCCTTCATTGCACAACTGACGTCTATGTGTGCCGCCAAGATGGGCTCAGGCTGCGGCTCAGTGCTCTCACTTTCAGTGCTTTGTTTTGTTAGTTGTTTACATGTTTTTCGTTCCCACTATATTCTGTTGGGCAAACAACGTCTATGACCGGCAGGATCTCCTAAAATTTTGAGCGTCACAGCAGAGTTTCTCAGCTCACACAGATATGGCAAGTAGTCCCGGCTCTCCGTGGATTATCATCCCCGCGGGAAGGAGGCAGAGGCGGTGCTGGCGCCGAGAGAGGAAACAAAGGCGAGGCTGCAGGGCCGGCGTGCTAGCAAGGCTACGTAAGCAGCCATATAAACCACCACTTCCCAGCCTTTTCCTCACCAACGCAAGATCCATCGCAAATAAAATGGATGAATTGAGACTACTGGCTGCAACGAACTTTGCCGGCAGGGACAGTTGCATTTTACTCGTTACTGAAACCTGGTTACATTCATCCATTCCGGATTCACGGTACAACGTCATGATAGGACTCCGGTAAGAGCAGGGGAGGGGGACTATGTGTGTACGTTCATAACAACTGGTGCACTAACATAGTGACTGTAGCCAGTCACTGCTCCCCAGACCTGGAGTGTGTGACTGTTAAATGCAGGCCTTTTTACCTTCCGAGGGAGTTTACTGTGGTCATGATAACTGCCGTGTACATTCCACCGGATACTAACGCTAACTTGGCTCTCAGACACTTGTATAGCAGCATTAGCTTACAGCAGAGCATGTTTCCTGACGCTGTGCACGTAATTGCAGGGAATTTCAATCATGCAGATTTTAAAGCAGTGCTCCCTAAATTTCACCAGCATGTAAAGTGCACTACCAGAGGAGCTAACCTACTGGACAAGGTCTATACTAACATAAAACTGGGCTAGAGCTAGACCATTACCACACCTGGGTCGGTCTGACCATATGTCCCTGCTCTTAATCCCGGCATACACCCCCCTCAGGTAAACTGCTCTTACCACCTCTAGGACTGTTAAAACCTGGCCAGATGGAGCCTCTCAGCAGCTGCAGGACTGCTTTGACAGAACCAACTAGGATATTTTTGAACACCAGGACCTCGAAGTGTTTACAGATACTGTCTTGTGTTACATAAAGAACTGCACAGACATTGTCACAGTGGACAAACACATCCGGGCCTATCCCAATCGGAAACTCTGGATGACTAGGGAGGTCCAGCGGCTGCTAAAGGAGAGAAACATTGCCTTCAAGTCTGGCGACAGGGCTCTCTATAGCACGGCCCGAGCCAATCTGAAAAGAGGCATCAGAAGAGCCAAGGCTGACTACAGGAAGAGGATTGATGACCATCTGGACAGCAACAACAGCAGGCAGGTGTGGCAGGCAGTTCAGCATCTCACCAACTTCAGGTCCGGCCTTGGAGCTGCTGAGGGTGACGCCTCGCTGGCAGAGGAGCTGAAACTCTTCTTTGCCCGCTTTGAGGTGGAATCACACGATACAGCCATACAGCACCCAACGGCCCACAGCAACTGGAAATTCACCCTCTCTGTGGAGGAGCATGAGGTGAGGCGCACGTTGAGGGCCATTAACCCCAGAAAGGCTGCAGGCCCTGATGGCATCTCCGGACGTGTGCTGAAAGACTGTGCAGACCAGTTGGCTGGGATCTTTACTAGAATCTTTAACAAGTCCCTATCCCTGTCTGTTGTACCACCCTGCCTGAAATCCTCCACTATAGTCCCTCTGCCCAAAAGACCATCCATTACCGGCCAGTAGCACTCACACCTGTGGTGATGAAGTGCTTCGGAAAACAGGTACAGAGACATATTCTATCATTTCTACCCCCCACCTTTGATCCACATCAGTTTGCCTACAGGGCAAATAGGTGCACTGAGGACGCTGTAGCTCTTCATACTGTGTTGACCCACCTGGAGCAGCAAGGGAACTACGCTCGGCTCCTCTTTGTGGACTACAGCTCTGCGTTCAACACCATCCTCCCCCACAGACTGGGGTGTAAATTGTTGGACCTGGGTCTGCCAAACTCCACTTTGGATCAAAGACTTCCTGACAGGATGCACACAGAGGGTCAGAGCAGGCCCCCACATCTCCACAGCTCTTAGTCTCAGCACCGGCTCCCCCCTGGGCTGTGTTGAGCCCCCTGCTCTATACCCTCTATACTTATGACTTCACCTTTCCACTCCAGCAACACCTTCATCAAATTTGCTGACGACATGACAGTAGTGGGGCTCATCTCAGGGGGTGATGAGTCCGCCTACCGGAATGATGTGAAGCGGCTGTCAGTGTGGTGCAGAGACAACAACCTGATCCTGAACACGTCAAAGACAAAGGAGTTAGTCATTGATTTCAGGAGGAAAAAAAACAGACATTCAACCCAGATTCATTGACGGGGACAGTGTGGAGAGGGTCACAGACTTCCGTTTCCTGGGAGTTCGTATTGAGAAGGACCTGACCTGGAGGATGAACACCACAGAATTAGTGAAGAAGGCACAGCAGAGAGTCTACTTTCTGAGGGTCCTTAGGAAGAACAACATCGCCCAGAGTCTGCTGGTTTCCTTCTACCGCTACACCATAGAGAGCATTCTCACTTACTGCCTCTGCGTGTGGTTTTCCAGCTGCACTGCGGTGTACAAAAAACAGCTTCAGAGGGTCATCAGGACTGCCGAGGAAATCATCGGGTGCCCTCTCCCAACCTTGGAGGATCTACACCGTTCCCGCTGCCTCAAAAGAGCTTACAGCATCATAAAGGACACATCTCATTCAGGTCACTCTTTTTTCAATCTGCTACCATCAGGCAGAAGGTACAGATCCATTAGAACAAGGACAAACCGACTCAAAAACAGTTATCCAATAGCTGTACAAGCTCTAAATGCCACCTAACATAATGTTACATTATATATGTAAGCAGGGATTTTGCAATCAAATGTTCTAGTTTAACTGTGCAATAAGGTTTTCCCCCCTTGCTATAGGGGCTCTGTGACATTCTGATGTGCAATATACTTTTTCCAAAAATATTTATTATATTTCTTTCTATTCTGCACATTCTATACATATCCATTTTTTATTTTTATTTTACATTGCACTGGTTTACTGTATATATGTCATATTTGCACTGGTTACATTTGTTTAAATTGTACATTTTCATATGTGTGTGCACTTTTGAATGAGACTAAATTTCATTGTACTGCTTTACAATGACAATAAAGTAAAAATTAAATGAATCAGCAACTTAACTGCACTCTTTTTGGCCATTTTCCCAATTGTCTGAGGGTGTTCAGGTGTTTGTCAGTTATCTTCTCTTTACCAATGGATCCTAACCCTTTAACAACAATGTTTGGTGCTTTACCAGAATCTGCCATACTAACCACACTGCAGGCTGATAGTGTAGCTTTAGCAACTTCATTAGCTAGATGACTCATTCTCATGAAATGGAAGTTAGTGGTTCCCCCTACCCATCGCCAATGGGTTTTTGACTTTCAATATGCTTTTAAAATGGAAAAGTTTAGATTATGTTTCTGTGTCATAGCAAATTTGTTTTTGAAGACTTCGGTGCCCTTTCCTGGAATAATTACTCAATTTATAATATGGGAAACAAGACATATAATGACTTAATGTTCTTGTCCTATCTGGGTGGTGTGTGTGGTTGATAAAAGTGAGATTTAAAACACCTTGAATGAGTCTGAAACAAGGTGCATAGCTTATTTAGAGACATTTATTTAATATTTATAACTTTATACATTTTCCAACAAAATCAAAGGGAAGGGAAGGCGTTTACATTTATGCATTTAGAAGATGCTTTTATCCAAAGCAACTTACAAAAGAACAAAGCATTCATCAAAGAGCCAACAACTGTTGTACAATGCCAGGTTTATTAGACAACTAGATTAGGAAACCAGCAAAAGAAGAGTAGAAATGCATATTTTACTACTATACAATACATATAAGTAAATATAGTCACCAAGTAAAAGAGCAGCTCTTGGTCACAAAAGCATATCTGATAAATCCCGGTCTGGAGAAGAAGTACTTCACATCAGTCACAGTCCATCAAACATGGCACTGCAGGAGCTTCTCACCATTACTTACCTCATCTGATATGGACATTCCATTGGTAGGATAATAAAACCATGACAGATTATGATGACTTGAATGAATAGAAAAAAATAGACATATCTTCTATTTAAATCACATTTGAGACATGTGCAAAGTCTATAAGGAGGTGTGTTTCTCCACACTGGTCGTCACACATGCAATCCATACCCTGCTCCCTGAATCAGACTATTTTTGGGCATGTAAGAGATTTTGGGTGTATATATCAGCAGATACTCACCGTCATGTAATGATCTAAGGCAGTCATCTCATTTTGTTCTCTGCTTCACTTTCAACTTCAGGTGTTCCGGGTTCATTCTTGTAATGACATTAATTAACTAAGCAGGATTCAAAGAAAAATATCCAAAAGATATCCACAGTTCCTACACATTTTGACTAACAAATTTCCATGACTTTTCCAATTTTATATACAGAACAACCACTTACCTGGCGAATTCCAGTGAGTGTTTTTTCTTACTGATTCTGATTCCAGGAGACATAGACACCAAGATGATTACATTTGGATATGGATGGAGGAAGAAACAGATGGACATATCAAGAAAGGTTAACATGAATGTAGATCACATTAAAATGTTAAAAGGGACATCGACCCCTGGTTTCCCAGACAAGGCTTAAGCCTAGTCCCAGACTAAAATGCATGTTTGAGCTGGTTTAAGTGAAAGTAACTTACACTGACATCTCTTAAAATATGTCAGTGCCATTGTTTTGTCTCAAGATGCACACCAGTAATGTTTTTTCCTAAGGCACATTTATAAAAGCTACTTAAATGTCCTAATTGAACTAAGCCCTGTCCCCTAACCCTAAGACCTGTGAAACCAGGCCCAGACCTTTAAATCAATGACTACAAACTGAGACTTTACCGATAACATCAAGAAAAAATAAGCAGTGTGTGAACTTCTCTCTAGTCTAGCGGAGTAAAGAGGCTTGATGTGTGTCAATTATCTCATGCAGTCTGTGATGGAAATTTCTTTGATGGAGAAAAATTTCACATCATCTTTAGTGTAGTAAAGGGGGTTTTATGGGAGATAAGAAATCTTATGATTCTTTTGTTAGTTTGCTCAATCCCCGTTTCATGTTCTTAAAGGGATAGTTCACCCAAAAATGAAAATTCTGTCATTTATTACTCACCCTCATGTGGTCCCACACCCATAAGACCTTAGTTCATCTTTGGAACACAAATTAAGATATTTTTGATGAAATTCGGGGGTTTCTGAAACACATATTGACCTAGCAACAACATTGCCTTTTGAGGTCCAGAAAGGTATTAAAGAAATCGTTAAAATAGTCCATGTGACTGCAGTGGTTCAACCTTAATGTTATGAAGCGATGAGAATACATTTCGTGCACAAAAACAAAACAAAAATACGGACTTTATTCAACAATTTGAACTGTTGTCTTATGTCTTTAAAACCTTTCTGGACCTCAAAAGGTGCAATGATGTTGCTGCCTATGTGTGGTTCAGAAACCCTTGGATTTCATCAAAAATATATTAATTTGTGTTACAGGTTTGGAACGACATGAGGGTGAGTACTTAATGACAGAAATTTCATTTTTGGTGAACTAACCCTTTAACAGTTACATGCTTGTAATATAGTCTCATGATTAAGCAGTCTAGACATTTTGTGATTAACAATGGGAAATGATCATCTGAGATGAGTTAAACCAAATTTAAGATGTTATTTTTATATTTCCTATAAATGTGGGCGCATTTTTCTGTTCAAGAAGTCGCTTTGTTTCCATGACTAAGCAGACTCCTGGCAGTTTCTCCAAAATTAGTATTATTTTTCTTTTAAAGGTATTTACAATCTTTATGGTGGAACGTAAATACCATAGAAGCTCAACAATTACGCAATATCAACAATGAGTGAAACCAATCACTAGTACAGATTTTAGCACAAAATTAAAAACAACCCCCTGTGGTACACATACCATTTGGATTTCACTGATCTAAAGCATCAGAAATCATTGGCACTATTGAGACTACTTTTCTAACAGACCCAGATTAATTCGTGCAATGCATTTAATTATTGTAAAATGTGTTAAATGGAGCTGACGCTTCCTGATTGCTAAATTTACTAATATAAAATTTAAAAAAATCATGCAAGGGGAGGTATAGATAACTTTCTTTATATTTGAAATCCCATGTGTATGATACAAAGCAAAGTTCATTCCTTACCAAAAGACAACAGTAAGGTAAGGTGATTAAATTGTCTCGTCTTTATTTGTCATTAAACTAAATGTATAAAACAGAACAAGTAAAAACTCAAACAAGTAAAAGTCTAACATTCTTGCAAAATATTTTTGTAATTTGTATGTATCGAAAAGAAATCTGATTTACTTTCATTTGACATAAGCTGTATAACAATACATTTTGAAGTTACAAAAAACAAAAACATCAACAAAAGACATGGCACTGTACAAGTTGACAGCTACATTAGCTGAACAAAACAAATGACCATTTAAGAAATTTCCTCATCTCAAACTGATGGGTTACATGTCTCTGTCTTATTAGTCTCACGCTCCCATTTCTCCAAAAAAGCCTGTAGGTTGAGATTGAAGATATCAATGCCCTTCCCAGAAAGGTGAACCCCATCTGGTCTGTAGTGTCCCAAAGTGGGTTTTATGTTGCTGTGGCTCAAAGCAGAGCCACCCAGTTCTGGCATCATTTTTTGTATGCTGTCATTAATGGCCATACGAATGATGTCCATTTCTTTGCTATCTTCTGTACCCCTCCAGGACTGTCGTGAAAGGATGCTGGACCACACCGGCAGGCACTGGGGGAAAATGCTCTTCAATGAGGTCATATCTTTCTTCACAGTCTCAAAAAAGGCTTCTGGAGCAGTTGTGCTTATGTCATTTCCACCCAAGTGGATTATAAGCACATCAGGTTTGGGCCAGTTGTCTTTGAGCTGGTGCAGCAAAGGTACAAGCTGTTGCCACGTCATGCCCTGCACGCCCTTCCACCAGATGCGCACACAGTTTGGGTGCATGCCCAACTGCACTCCATACTCAGGGGAAGTAGCCCTCTTCTCAGCCCAAAACACAAGAGAGTGGCCACATATCCACACATTCTTTATCTCACTGGGGGAACTTTTACCTGTAAATGTGTTACAATATAGGGTGTACATTAACCTCAACAGGCTTGACCAAGTGAACATTTGTTTTTGTTTTGTTTTTTAAAAAAGGATGGTCCATAATCTAACATCATTTCAAGACCTACCAAGGGATATTTATAACAGAAGACCTGTTCCTAATCCTGACAATCCTCATCTAATTTTGGCAAATAAGTTGATAAACAATAAAGAGATGTAAAGTACCATGTATCTTATCTGCCATCTGATCTGCATCTATTGTTTTGCGAGAACACGCGTCTACACTGGAAGTGACTGGCGTCGAGTCGGCTTGAGATTGTCTAATCTAGAAGCGCCGTTGAAGCTGATGCCCCAACTATGCACTAAATCATGAGTAAACCAACAAATTCAACAACAAAAAAATGACTTAGCATGAGATATTTTAGAATAGCAATTTGTTTTACATAATGCTACTTTTGATACAATTGCACTTACATATGGAAAGAAATCAACAAACCACGACTATGAAGTAAAGGTGAGGTCACATTAGCAAAATTTCGCAGCTCACACAGAAGTCACTTTCAAACCAAGAAGCATTCTGTTGGTCAATGCAGTGAATTTGCGTGACCAACTGAACACTGAGAAATTTGTGGAAATACTTCACCTTCACCTGATCATGAGGATTCCTATTGAAATTACTGTATTTCACCGGCAAAAATTCTCAAAGCAATGGTACATGCGGGCGCTCCCTAAAATAAATGCACTGCAAAAACATTTAGACATTATAATAATGATTTTAAATAACACAAAAAATATAGTGTTAAAAGTGAAGAAGAAAAAAAACGAGAGAAACAGGGCAACTGTCAATGGAAAGTGCATCCCAACATGCTATAACGGAGACTTCCGATGTAGACAGCCCCACTGAATATATTCCAACCAATCTACTTCTAATGCGCATATCCAGTGTAGACAGTGAAAGTTTCCACCTTGCTCTCTGAAAAAAAATCCTATACTTTAAAACATAAACCCCCCCCCAATAATTTCAACCATGGATCCCAGAATGCGTCAAGCCATTATATTCAGTTTTTCCCTGTGTGAATGCTAATTGTGCTGAAATATGAAGAGACATCGCCCAATTTCTGATAAAGAGAAAGCAGAACAAAGACACTAATCTGACAAATGACGACTCTGCTAACCCCTGACTTCTGATGATGCAGTTCATCCGGATGCCACTTATTAGCATTTTGACAAGTATTGATTTTGTTGTGATACTAAGATAGTAGGGCTGGGACAATACATTGAATCTTGATACGAAGAATCTGGAGCGATTCTGAAATTTTCAGATGTATCGCGATTCTCTCTCGACTCGATTCTAAGTTTTTAAACAGCAGATGGCACTACTTTATGTGCTTTAGAAACACTCACACACTGCCTGCTTCCAGTTCCTTTACACACACCACTTAAACCTAAAATAATCATTCATAAAGTTCGAAAAGGTTGAAGCGAATTACAAATCATAAAAGCATTCTGAGCCAAGGTGCAAGTATATTTAACCACTTACGTGACTCAACCGAACGCACGAGCGCTGTCCAGCAGTCTTCTTCATGAGCGTTTGAGAGTGTGCGGTTAAAAACTAGCCTAGAGCACCATCTGCTGTTAAAACTAAGCTCAGAATCGATTAGAGAGAGAAAATATCAGGATCGATCCAGATTCATTGTATTGATCGAGAATCGATGTATCGTCCCAGCCCTAGGTTATGTTTGATGTGTATACGAAAATTGTCTTGTTGGTCTGGTGGGTTAAAATTATGCCCCCTCCCTGCCCTTCTTTTGAAACATTCCATGATCTCCAAAATACTGTTTCCTAAACTCACGACAAAGGACTAGGTTAGGGCTAAGTAAGCTACATCATAGTCCCCACTATCATCTAAGAACTACCTGATTAAATTTTTCTTGGGAATAAAAGTAAGTTTCTTGCAAGACAAAAGAATAAAAAAAAAAAAAAAAAAAAAAAAACTATGCAGGTAATTACATCTGAAGCTCAATAAATAATAAAGAAGTCAATAAATGCCTGAACCTAAAGACTGGAAATACTAATACCTGTAGCTGAATTCCGATTTTGTCCACGTGCTCGCTGGGCTTCCATTTGCTGCTCTTTCTTCAGCTTCATTCTCTGGTTAAACTGTTCAAGCTGCCCAGAGCACAATTATATAAGAACAAAACTCTCACTGACAAAATTGTGCTAAAACAATCAGCAGATTTATCACAGGTTCCAAATGTTACAGGTGCGTTTATAAGCTGAAGACAATTAGCTCAATGCAACATTGTCCTTGAATAGCTTCCGATATTTGCCACATCACAGAATTACAAAGTATGACATGAGTATAAAATTAACTATAACATGGATATTAAGGATCACCGAACAAAGGATTCCACATGTGAGAAGTTTGAAGAAAGATGTCATACCCGTTTCTTCTGCTTAGCCTTGATGTCGTCTTCTGTAATGGTAGCAACCTGTTTACTCTTGGCTTCCTCTGATGTACTTTTTGCTTGATTGTCCTCTGTAGGCTGTATGCTAACAAGTGCCCTGGCAGGCCCTGCATTAACTGTTTCAACTGTCTGGACTGTTTTTATTGTTTTGAGGCATCTAACAGGCTTTGTTGGGACTTGCTTAGCTGCTTTGTTATCGTAGGAAGAGCCCACTGAGGAGAGGTGGAGAGGGTTGTGAGTAGGTGGAGGACCATAAGAATATTGCATGGAGAGTGGAGGCGGCACACAATATGGATTGGCCATTTGTGCAGTGTACGAACCATAAGTAGCCATCATTTGTGGAGCCATTGCTTGGAGACCACTAGCATAACCTAGAGTAGGGGATGGAGGTACAGTGCCATAAGGGTACAGACCAGGGGCCATACCCCAAAACTGTAGATCACCACTTTGATATTGTGAATATTGTGAAGCTGAAAAGGTGGGAACATTGGAAGTTTGGGCATACTGGGAACTATCTGGTTGAACTGTGGTTAAACCGGTCACTGGCTGAAATGAAACTTGAGAAGCTGCGGTCGGCTCAGATGAAGTTTCGTAAGGATCTTGTTTGTCTATTGCTGGTTTCAAATTCACTACGGTTCTCTTAATGCTAGTTAGGTCTACTTCTTCCACTTTGTTCTGTTCTTTGTATTTTACAGAGTCCTTATAGCTCATGTAAACCTTACGATTCGAAGACTGAGCTGGGGAAACGGATCGGACACCTTCAGAGTCTGAGGAATCTGCCCTACTACTACTACCCCTGTGCTCAGATTGGCTCATCGATCGCTCCCTTCTTTGGTCAAAGGAGTGAGAAGATGCACTATGAGGTTTTCTCATCTTGCCATACAACCGCTCTTGTGTCCTGTCTGCTAATTTGCTAACCTCTGCTGTGTCTAGTTGAAGTCCTATTGTCTGTAGAAGACTCTGAATCTTTTCAAAGTTCTCTGACTTTCTGTCTTTATCTTCATTGCTTTCTTCGGACTGCTGACGAGCTAAGCTTTTGTCAAAACTACTATCAGGCATCTCTCTGTCCTCGACGCAAGAAAGCAGGACATTTGGATTGACTTTCTGGTACTCAACAGACTGACTACGCTCCCTATACAGATTGTGATCAGTGTAATGTTCATGCTCTGTTGCATATGGATCAGTACCCTCTTCATACTGATTCCATTGCTCAGAGAACCGATTTGGATCTTTATGCATGCTCCAATTTTCTGAAACCATCGGATGCCCATATGGACTTTTCTTTTCAGCTTTTGCCGTAGAGTCTACACCATACTTCATTCCAACAAGTTGAGAAAAGCCACTACCATCTTGAACAGCTCTTTCATGAGGCAAGAGGTCATCTTTGCTAGGGTCATTCAAACGGGTTTCAATCTTCACAGGGTTTTTAACTCGTTCTGGGCCAGAATGTTTACCCATAAGGGAAGGCGGATCATTGTCTTCATCTTCCTTAAAAGGATCATATATCTCATCCATGAAGGGTATGTTTCTATCTAATTGTGGTTGAGTGGGTTTCTTGGTGTTCATTGAAGCCAGATCCTTTCTTGCCTCTTGAAACAATGAGTTAACAACACTGGTGTCAGCCTTGTTGAGAGCACTAAGGAAGCGTTCCATTTGAGTTGTAACACTGCGATTTTGACTTGATGGTGAAGTCTGACTTGTTGAAGCGTTACTGCTATGGGGATGGTCATGAGGCTGGCGAGATGTTGCCCTCTGTTGGTCATCATGAGAATTGTTACCTTTGGACAAGTTGGAAGATTTCTGGTCATGCAAAGACATTGAACTGGAGGCTTGTGCGAGTGTCTGTGGGATTGCTAGTTTGTTAAAAGGAGGCGATCCAGTCACCTGTGAGGCTGCTGAAGACTCATTTATGAACTGCTTGAAAAAGGCAAAAGTACTAGGATGAATAGGCCGTGGATTTGAGGACCTGTTAAATGGTGAAGCTGCTGGCGTCTGAGAAAGTATCTTTGCAAAAGTAGAATCATCCTGACATGGTTGACCATATTCATCAACTGAGGTTGTGTCACTCTGCAAAGATACAAATAATAATACAAATAAAAAAAATACAAATAATTTTTCACAAATTACACTGTAGTGACTGGTAGCTTTTCCTTAAAACACTGTGCTCGCTCTGGCTTCCAATAGCGCTTTTCCACCATTGAGCCAAAAGGTTACTTCTGATGAATCACACCAGTTTCCATTGTGGTGTACGTGACCTGCCTTGATTTTGCACATCACTAAAGCTTTTCCACCAACATGTTTCTCCTGTAAAGAGTACAGTTGGATAAACATGTTGAAAAGTTAATGCATGGAACGGTTTGAAATGGTACCATTCTGAGCCGTGTTGGAAATGCTGCTGGTACCAAACTCTTCATGCTCAGAACTGTTCAGCCAGATGGTGGAAAAGCGCTTCAAAAGTTTTTTTTAATAGCACTGATAGGACATCCAGCTAAAACCAGCTTCAGATGGTAGTTGGTTTGGTATGGTTTCTAGATGGTGCAAACCAGTCATTTTATGATCAATCAGATGGACTGTAAAATGGTTGGGTCACAACGTAGAATACCTTCTTGGCCAAAATCAGAGCACCATAGCTGGTGGGGTGCATAACCTGGCAAACTACCAGCAACTACTCAGCTACCATGTTTAAAAAAAACCAGCGTCACCACCTTAAGCTGTTTTTTTCCACCAAGGAGTGCTAATCTTTATAATATCCTTTACAATGAACAAACCTGAGAGCTGAAAATCTCTGAGCGTTTCTTCAAAATGGACTTTTTCGGTTGAACATCAGGTTTTATTTCAGAGCTCCATAAGTTTCCTTTAGACATTACAAATTTTTCATCTGTGTGCATGTCAAACTCATATTCTGCTTCCACTTCTGGCACTTCCCGAACAACTTTGACCTTCTGTTCCAAGGCAAATATAGCTCTTTTGCGTGCTATGGACTCACTGAGTTCTTCTAATTGCTTCTTTTTTCTAATCAATTCTGGATCCTCAATCTGAGGTAAAGATATCTTCTCCGACCATGCAGTGTTCAAAGTCCTCTCAGAATTACTTTCAAATGTAGAGCAGCCAGGTGTATTTGAGCCAAAAGCACTAGTCTGTTGACGGTATCCTATTTGCATCTCTTGACTCTCACTCTTTATAAACGGAGCAGTAGTTTCCTTGCTTGCAGAAGCCTTAAAGAATATAAGAGAGACAGTGAGATGCAATAGAAAATAAGATACAAAACAAAAGCTAGGAGTCCAAGCAAAAAACAAACCTGAGATTGAGGATCAGTGTGAGGTTCAGACTGTTTCTTCAAGATGGACTTCACCGGTTTTAGGTCAGGCATCCACACGTTTTCACGATGCACATGTTGATAATCAAAAGTTGTAACTCCACTTTTTCCCTCTACCTCAACCCCAGGTTCAATTTTCTTTGCATTCTGCTCCATAGCAACAATAGCTTTCTTGCGTGCAATCATCTCATTGAGTTCCATTAGCTCTCTCTTTTTTCTCAATAATTCTTCATCTACATTATCAGGGCTTTTAGCTCTGTTTTTGTTGCTTGAATCTTTACTACTGCTTTGTTTTGCATAGCGATCATATCTGTCGGCTGGACTGCGGCTTCTCTTCCTGGCACTTTGGGTGCTCCTTTCTCTGCTTCTGCTGCGACTGCAACTCCGTCTGTATCTCTCCGAGCGCTCTTTGCTACGACTGCGACTGCGTTTGTGTCTGTATCGACTGTCCCTCCTCTCGTGGCTGGAACTTCGGTATCTGCTGTGGTAGCTCCTGCTTCTGTCTCGGCTCCGGCTTCTGCTGCGACTATATCTGCGTCTGCCACTTTCTCTGCTTCTGCTCCTGCTTCGACTATACCTACGTCGACTATTTTCCCTGCTTCTGCTCCGCGCTCTATCACCTTTAGCTGTGGTCCTTTCTTGTTTAATTTCACTTTGCTTCTTCAGATCTTTTACAGATGACAAAGATGGAGATGCCTTGTCTTTTCCCTTGTTTGGCTTGCTAAAGATCAAGAAATTGTCAAGACAAATCGCATAAAAATGTATTACATGTTACAACATAATATTTAAAAAAATAAAACTGAAAAGTGTAAGATCTACAATGGAAAACCTTAAATATACATACTATATAGATAACTAGCAAAATTGAATGTAATTAATTACAATACACAAGTATTGAATCAAATGTTTAAACAACATTTTTCATAGGAAATACTTAAGATCTAAACTATATATACAGAATTAACTTTTATCATTATGTGAAATCTCTATATTATCGCATTTGATGTCCGTTCCAGGTGCTTGGCGACATAAACAAGTTATAATTTATCAATGTTTTTTAAACTAATTATTTATTCTTTTCTGTCAGACATACTGTATTTTGTATTCAAGAAAGCAAATTACAGAAGATAAAAGTAAAGCAGATGAAATTAGGAATTAGTTTTAAGGCACATTTTTGCATTGTGACCAAACATTTCACTTCCACCCATCTATGACAAAAAGGAGACTTATTGTTTTACTGTCAGACTTTCTCTCAATGTAACTATGTTCCAATGAAGTACTCCTTCAGAACAACTGCGCACTAATGGGCTAAACTGACCTACTTACTCATGATTTACTTACTCTACATCCATGGATTCACTGCTTTTGTCCTCTGTTTTGACCTCTGCCTTGATTTGTTCTTTTGGATCCTTCAGCAATTTGATGGTCATTTTCTTCTGCAGGCAGCCAAGCAAATGCAGTAGAACTCACATTTAGGGATCAACCAAACCATGGAAAGTTACTAAACTGATAAACTATGTATTGTATAAACTAGGGGTTGCACTGACTAGTCAATTCGTTCTGATACTAGTCATTATTCTGCCGCATGGACTGGGATCTTTGCCAATTAGTAGTGGATCTCATCACTTGAGTTGGGCTTATTCCTTACATGGTGACAGCAAGAGAAAGATTAGCCTGTCACAGACAAATATATTTTAGCAAAAGTGAAAACAGTGAACCCTGATCATTCATAAAGCACCAAAGTACCAAACATATGAGATGGTCTTTGTTCAAATAAGCCAAAATTCGTGCGAACTACACTGAAGCTAATCAAATGTTGCACAGAGGCTAAAAGAAACTAAGCAATGTGTTTTTGACCACTGATGCTGCAGTGTATTTTGATTCATTAGGTATTGACCCACCAACTATTTTTGGATGACTAGTAAAACGAGTGGTCGTGCAAACCCTAGTATATAAATCTATAAATATAAATCTATATATAAAAAAACTCATGTACTGCACCTTCTCTTTTACCCCAAAGGCCTCTAATTTTGGTGCCGACGTGAAGACACTTTCATTCAGTCTTCTTATTCTAACAGCGTGATTTCCCCCTTCAGCTGCTTCATTCTTCAAATAGTATAGCAATTACATCAAAAACTGGATTGACAGATCAGTATCCAAAATGTATCCTTTACTTTTCCAGCAAAAGCCAGAACTACAAGTAACAAAATACTGGGCAGGAAAAAATTTAGTAGTTACAAAAGGTCCATTAACAAAATTTGTTACTGTAATAACACAGTAATAATGTAATGCAACAGAGGTCATGATGTTTCAGCGGCTGAGAACTTACCGGTACTAACGTAAATTCAACCTTCTCATACAAAGTGAGTTTGGTGTCCTCCATAACCTCATTTATGTCAAAAAATAGCTGCGGGTCCTGTTGTGTCTTGATGAACCCAAAATTATCATCCAGCTTGACAACAAGCCCCTAATAGATAGAAGCATGTCATAAGCAAAAATAAATCTTGAATTACCTTACAAAGATCATATTTTAAAGATTAACTGTGGCAAAACATAGCATCTGTTCCTCACTGGTTCTGGTTCTTTGGCAAATGCTAAAATGTAGGGATGCACCAAAATTTAGAAATACAAAAATGCTATAAACCCCATTTTTAGTTTTCTGGTGAAAAAGAAAATAGGCCAAAATCTTTGAACAATAATCATTACTTTCACAGATCTCATTTCAGAAACTGACATGAGATAAAAAAAGCATGCACAAGAAATTATCCAGTTTACATTGGACCATGTAAATCCCAGAGCTACTGAAAAAGAGCTCATGTTTACAAGTGTACACGGTCTGATATGTGAATTCAAACAACAAGTGTGACTGGTTCAATCACACTGTTGATTGTCTATGAGAAATATCATTCAAACGTCTGTGTTTAGCTACAATGCTCAAATCTTCAAAAACGCACTGTAAAAACACACTGATGACCTTCACAGAGCCAGTACTCGGTACTACTGGTACTGCACAAAGGCAGACATCGTTACATTTTTAAATTTTTTAATATCAACTTGGTACCAAAATACCTGTATTTTGAAAAACACTAGAAAACACTAGTCTGAGATGCCTGAGATGTTAAAGCAAGCAAAGAATCTGCGATCATTAAAAATCTCAGGGTGTTTTCTGAGGTGGGTAGAGGTGTAACCCTGGCCAAATCTTCCTATGGACCTCTGTCATCGATGATGTCCTTATAATAGTGATTAGCTACATCAGTCTGTGTATTATAACTCAGATTCACTGCCTCTGAAGAGTGCTTTGTGTGTGAGTACAGTGCTATTCACATGCAACTAATTATTATTAACCATGGTCACATTGAGACTGGTCAACGAGTAAAATGAGTGAACAATTTAATAAATTGTGGGAACAAATTCTTAAAGGATTAGTTCACTTTAAAATGAAAATTAACCCAAGCTTAACTCACCCCCAAGCCATCCTAGGTGTATATGACTTTCTTCTTTCTGATGAACACAAATCGGAGTTATATTAATAAATATCCTGACTAGGGATGTCAATTTACACAAATTCCCATGATCGATCTTCGTTTAAATTAACGATCAATTAATCGTCAGCCTTAATACTGCAATATGCATTTACTGCAGTGGCTTATAGTCAACAGCATGACAGGGTGTGCAAATTAGGGCTGGGTAAACAATATCGATTTCTTAATTTTAATCGATTCTCATTTTTACAAACTGATATCGATTCTTAAATCCCAAGAATCGATTAGTCTAGTCTGTTTTCAGTTGATGAATGAAAAGAACATGTAGCGCGCCTCCCATCCAATAAATCGCAATAATCTTTGTGCTTTGTTACTTTTGATATGAAGCAAAGTCTCAGATTTCAAATGACGTCCATCTTATTATGAGATTCAAAAAATAAATACCGTTTTGGCGCTGTTTAATGTGACGTGACAGATCGCTGTAGCACCTCAGTTAAAGAGAAGCAGCAGCACAGAGCGCATGTGAACATCCTCTCCTCCACTTTATATCGATATCGAATCGAAATCGAATCGAAAGCATGTGAACAGAAATCGAATCGAACTGTGAAAATTGTGTCAATACCCAGCTCTAGTGCAAATGCTGCTTAAAATGACATGTTCCTCACCAAATGAATGAGAAGGGTTTTAATATAAATAAAGGGCTAGTAGGATTGTAAAATTAGTTGATGTGATTGATCATTTATTAAATGACTTGCTGCCTCAGATGCGTGCTTGTCAGAATGTGTACTCCTATTGTGGACGCGCTCTTCCTGGAACAACGCACTTAAAAAAGGCATCTAAACCCAATGAATTCACAACGATTTATTAAAATAGCGTTCTCATTAATGTTATTTAATATGACAGTCCCGATCATAGTTATTATTAGTTGTGAATTGATGTTTGAGCTGCGCGCGCTGATGCACTGAATGAACACTGGTAAAATGGATCACTTTGCTAGCGTGATATTTAACTCAAAGAAACACATCCTATGTAAGATTAATCCGATATATACAAAATAAACATAATATTACAAATTATATCTGCACAAAATGACGCAGATGTACAAGTGAACTTGAAGTTACGTGCTATTCAGAATGTCATGTTGTGAACGCGCTCTTCCTGAAACAACTAAACGGCAAGTTAACCCCAAATAATTTACAATGTTTTATTACAATATAGTTACACTTTTTTCGTAAGTTGAATACAGAAGGTGTAGGACATAGTGTAAGTGTTTTGAACTGCGAGAGTTTTAAACTTTGTAAGTTGAATATGGAAGACGGTCTGGCGGAAGCTAGATATTTTATTTTTAGTAAATCATGGGGTAATTTTCATTTTAAAGTGAACTAATCCTTTAATTTGTGGCCACAATTTACCTAAAATGAGCAAATGAATTAATAAATCACGGGAACGAATTTTCAAGTCAAAAAGTTTGATAAACACTGCTATAATAGCTTGAAAAAATCATTCTATCTCTCGTAGAACTGATAGTTACCTCCAAAGTATAATTAAAAAAAAACATTATGATCTTAATTTCGGTGCGTTCCCTACACTCTGTTTGCTACCAATTAATGGAGCTTTTTTTCCTATAACTATAATATCCTAATATTATAACCAATGATGCAACTGTGCAAGCCTAGGGCTACTTTCATCTTTTAAAGCTAGATGGACTAGGCTAACCTAAGACCAAGTGTGCGTCTCAATCAGCTCCCTAGTTCAGTAATCAGGGCACTGATTAGGGAGTCGGCCACATTCATTTACGCAATATACTGATTCACCACCTAGGAAGCTAGGGAGCTGATTGAGACGCAGGGCAAGATATGGTGCAGCTGCTAATCAATTCTTGTGCCTACAAACAACTACCTAAATGTTGTATAGACTTAACATCTTGTGCCAAATCACCATGGATAAAAACAACAGAAAAACACTCACTATCTTTCGTTGCTCTTCAGAGTCTGTCTGGAAAGTTTCTGGCAGGATCTCTACATTGACAGCCCACTCCTCCTTGGTTACGCTGTTGGTGGAAATGTTGAACTGGACCTTGTCACTGATCATCATGGTGGCCTTTGTGATCATGTCACCTGACCTAAAAGATAACCGTTTCTCAGTGCCCTCCACTGTGGTGACCAGAAGACCCAAAGGGAGCTCTTGCTTGTCCATCTGCTAAAAAATAAATAAATAATAATAATAATAATAATAATAATTGGAACACAACTGCTATAAAAATAATGCCATGATCAAGGTTCAAAAAGATGACATTAAAACCTCCCACACTGGTTCTATAAATAATTACAAAACGCTCCATGCATCTCTGCAATGCAACACGCAGAGCTCAAGGGACTTTCCAAAAACCCTCTGGAAGCCAACAGAAACTCTACAACTATTGTACAGGAAATATTATTTTTCTTTGTGTATTCAATCAATATCACTGCTTATACATGATTATAAGCATGGTTATTTTTTATTATTTTTTTTTTGTTAATTTTGCATCAGATAAAGAGATAACCCATGATTTTTTAAATGAAAGATGCATTTTGACTGTTTTGAATGAGCACTCAGTTTGCTTGTCCTTTAAGGGAGGATGTGTCACAAGGAGGGATGATTTGTTTATCATTCACATGTTCTTTAAGTTTAAGTTTTATACATATATATCATTTACATATATGCGTGTGAATCAATATTTTGGGAAAAATGTACTTCTTAATATATGTTGTTTTCTTTTTCTTTCTCTTTATGTTTCAAGCCTAATCCGCTTTCTGTAGCCTAATGCTGTGAGAAACAACAAGTGAATAATACTCCTTTCTGTAGTCAAGGTCAGTAGGCCTTGGAAGAGTCTAGGGAGTCAGATAAAATGCTTCCAAATACAAAAACATTGACGTACATAAGGTAGTAGGGCTGGGTTAAAAAAATAGAAGGAAAAGAATTCTCTTTTTTAATTTATTCTCATTTTGAAGAACCAATATTAAGTCTTCAATCCTAAGAATTGATCTTTCAGTCTATGCTGTTTTTAGTGAATGAACAGAGCTTTGTAGCACACGTCCCATCCAATAAATCGCAATAAGCTTTGTGCTTAGCTACTTCTGATATGAAACAAAGTCTCAGATCCATTGTCCCTTTTATAATGAAATACAGACAGTAAGTGCCGTTTTGAAGCTCTTTAATGTGGCGTGACAGATTGACAGACCTCAGTTCAAGCGAAGCAGCAGAACCAACACGAACTGATCATCCCTTAGATCAACTCGTTAGTCATCACCCAACTCATCAAGTCAATGTAATGTCATCGCTAAACTGGACTAATTTGGACAGTCACGCTAAAAGCGTGTAGTTTTAATAAAGGAATTTTAAGGCTTTGTGTCTGAAAAAAATAAATTAAGTGTGTAATAATGACTGCAATCTTGTATTATTCCTGACCCTGTTTTGATGCAAGTATAAACTCTCGACCAAAGCACACACACATAGCCGCCTCTCGCGAGTGTCAGATTTTCGCGGTTTATTACACATAAACGTTCAAAACGTTATGTCAAAATGCCCATCTTGGCGTATATTCGCGTTGGTTATGTGAATGTGAACAGCATGTGTAACAGCGTATTGTCTCCGTCCATAAGGTCTTAGTGACAGCAGCCTTTAAAACATGCTACTGTCTACTATTGGCTGTCTGTATTATAAATGATAATCAAACAACAAAAGAAAAGCTTTAATAAGGATTAATCTATATTTAATTTATACAGTTATGACTATGCAGAGTTATTTTATATTTGATTATTCAATTTCTGTGGTATTTTTACTTACT
Source organism: Ctenopharyngodon idella (assembly GCF_019924925.1). Classification (NCBI taxonomy): domain Eukaryota; kingdom Metazoa; phylum Chordata; class Actinopteri; order Cypriniformes; family Xenocyprididae; genus Ctenopharyngodon; species Ctenopharyngodon idella. The sequence continues at coordinate 34,378,676 of NC_067232.1, forward strand.
ACTATTAGACCTACCTAGAAAAAAAAAAAATATATGCATTGTTTTAATTGTATTTTTATATATTTTTACCATTGTATCGAGTATTGTGCACTTTTGGTGGTATCTGTTTGTTACTAAAAAGTAAATAAGTATTATAGTATATGTTTTAATAGAGTTTTAAAAAGCTATAAAAGGCTAAACTATTCCATGTTTGGCTAAATTATTAAAAGAATTTCCTTTCTATTGTCTATCTGGTCAAGGTTTTTAAGAAGTAATTAGTAAGTTACTTATTGAGTAATTAAATTACTTTTCAGACAGAGTAATTAGAAAAGTATTTTAAATACAACATTGATGATGTAATTAGTAATTAATTACTTTTTTGAAGTAACTTACCCAACACTGCTTATGTGTATCCTTAAATGTAAGTAGCCTACACATCAGTTAATTTTAACCTTTAATGTTATTGTGATGTACCAACTGGGGTTCCCTGCATAGTTTACAGCATTAGTTTTTTTTTCTTTTTTCTTTTTTTTTCCTTGAGAAAATTTGCCATGTACTGTACCTGAAAGGCCCTAATTAATCGATATTGAACTGAAAGATTGTGAACCGAAATCAAATTGAATCATGAAATATGTGTCAATACCCAGCCCTGTAAGGTAGGCATATTATTGGAAGTCATGGAAAACCAAAGTGGATGAACTGGAAGTGGTAAAAGAAAGTCGGAGGCCTTATGGTAAAATCTATGCAAATCTATCACCTATTCATGCAGTTTTAGAGATTTAAGATTTAAAGTGTGATATAGCAACTTATGTTATTCCTTATCTTATTCTTACTCCAGAACAAGTTTAAATGTATATATTGAGATACTTTTTCAGTTTCTTATGTTCAGATTGCGAGATTGTGAAAGCTTACCTCCTTTTCTTGGGTTGGGCTTTTCTTTGGGGCGATTCTGGCAATCATCCCCTCGTATTTCTCACTGCTTACATCGAAGGAGAAAGCTGACTCTTGAGAACCAGCCTCCATGGTCACAGGCCTCCACTGCAGATGAAGATGTGAATGTGATTTAGAAGAAAGTGAAAGTTTTAATGAGCACAACAATGTCCTGAAGTTATCTACAACAGGACAACTATGAAAAAACGAGGCCTTTTTTTAGTCTAAACTACCTTGTCTTTGCCAGGTGTGCCAGATGCGTTGTCCTTTAAGCCAGAAATATTTTCATTGCTTCTTGCTTGTTGATTAAAGGTCACAGAGCCCCCAGGCAGCTTTTTGAGTCGGACAGCCTTCTTTGTGTCATTCACCTTCAACACACAGCATTTGTATGTTATGAAGCTTTGAATACAATCAACAACAAAGCCAAAGTGTCAAACTGGTGAAACAAAGAGCCTAATAACTTTACTCACAGTCAAAACAGTGAGCTCTACTTCATCCATGACATTCAGCTCATCATCTGATAAATGGTCAGCAGCAGAAGCCGTCAGCTTATTATGTTTCTCTGTCATGATTGTCAGGCTTCCATCGCTCTTGTTCATGACCACACCCTGTGATAAAATAATTAGAAATATATTATGTTTTCAGAAGAACATTTGAGTAGTGTTTATCTGTGCAAAACTCAGGACCATGATGCTAGGGTGTTCTGGGTGGTAACCAGGCTGACACTAAAGTCTCTTTAATACTGTGGTCTCTAGATGGCTTGGGTCTCTCCTTCAATGTAAATCTACATAACATCACATTTTTTTCTCTGCTAGGCTAATATGGTAAGCCTGACCACCACAGAAAAGTAAATTACACACATCTCCTCAACAAGCTGCATGATTTAGGATCATTCATGTCTAGCACAAAGGTGCAGGACGATACTTACACTGCCGGTCAAAAATTTGAAAAATATAAATTTAATGTTTTTGAAAGAAGTCTATGGTTGCATTAATTTGATCATACATACAGTGAAATGGAGCAAAGCTGAATTTTCAGCATCATTACTCCAGTATGCAGCATGATCCTTCAGAAATCATTCTAATATACTGATTTAGTGCTCATTTAAAATGAATTATTAATTGAGCTCAATTATTAATAATGGTGCTCATTATTATTTTCGATATTCAAGGATTAGTTCACTTTAAAATGAAAGTTACCCCAAGCTTTACTCACCCTCAAGCCATCCTAGGTGTATGACTTTCTGATGAACACAATCGGAGTTATATTAATAAATATCCTGACGTATCGGAGCTTTATAATGGCAGTGAATAGGACCAACGAGTTTGAAGCTCAAGAAAGTGCATCCATGCATCATCAACGTACTCCACACGGCTCCGGGGGATTAATAAAGGCCTTCCGCCAGACCGCCTTCCATATTCACGTCGCGTCAGTTACGCTTTATTCGTAATTCCAATACAGAAGGCGTAGGATGTAGCGTAAGCATTTTGAACTGCAGGAGGCGTTACACTTTCCTCGTAAGTTGAATACGAAGGCGGTCTGGCGGAAGCTTGATATTTTACTTTATAACTTGTTAAATATGGATAATTTTCTTACACAAACGCATCACTTCACTTCAGAAGAACTCTATTAACCCTCCGGAGCCGTGTGGAGTACGTTTATGACGGATAGATACACTTTCTTGAGCTTCATACTCATTGGTCCCATTCACTGCCATTATAAAAGCTTGGACGCGTCAGGATATTTATTAATATAACTCCGATTGTGTTCATCAGAAAGAAGAAAGTCATATACACCTAGGAAGGCTTCTGTTTTCAATATTGAAAATGATGTTTCTTGTGCAGCAAATCAGCATATTAGAATGATTTCTGAAGGATCATGTGACACTGAAGACCGGAGTAATGATGCTGAAAATTCAGCTTTGATCACAGGTACAAATTACATTTTAAAATACATTACAATAGACAATAGTTTTTACTGTATTTTTATCAAATAAATGCAGCTTTGGTTAGAACAAAAAAAATGTCAAAAACATTTAAAAAATCTTCGTTATTGCAAACTTTCGACCAGTAGTGCATGCCATATCCTAATCAAACACAGTCACACACAATGATATACAAAATAATTAAAAAAATAAAATAAATTTGTACCAGCTGGTTAGGACAAAAACTCTGATTAAGATGGAAAAGACACCTTTTATCGCCAGTCATGTCACGTCACGATTGGTTAAGAAATGGTGTTAGGGTTAATAAAATTACCACAAACTTAAAAGTAACAACAAAAGGAAAAAAGCCAAACAAATATACACATGTTTACCTTATGAACCCTACCATGCTTGGCACACTAAAACAATCTTTATATTATATATACTGTACACTCAACACTTATATACATATTTAGATTTAATGTCATGGTTCAACTCATTTTCTCTTGCTCTCAAGTTAACTAACTTCCCGTTTTCAGTTTGCTCTTAGTAGCATGTGTTGCCGAGTAAGACTGCCTTACACAGACATTTGCACTTTTAATAGACACACACACTTTTTTCCTTCAAAAACGTCAATGTAACTGTGGTCCAAACAGACGCCTCTAAAACCTTTGCCATTTTTTAGCTTCATACAGATACAGAGACAATGCTCAATTTGTTCAATATGGATTTTTCTGGATAAAATAAAAGTAATGAGCAATTACAAGTGCACAGTGAGCATATATAATTCAACAGTCCTACACTTTCACAGACAAACCTAGAAAAAAGCTCAGTGGGATATGATGGGATACTTACCATCTCCCTGATTTCTTTGGTGAGCTGAAAAGTGTCTGGTGTTTTAGGTTTGATGTTTGTGGCTCTTTGTTCCTTGGTAATAACATTTGTCAGCAACTGGAACTCCACACGATCATACAGTAGCAGAGTTATATCGGTGTCCGCTTTTCCGAAGGGCAGTTTAATGGGATCCGTAGAGATAATGGTCCTGATGCAGCCAGGATTAACTTCCTTGACATTGCCCTAATCAAACACATAAAGAAAGAGACTTTTAATGCTTCACTCACATACTTTGTTTTATAACAACTATTAGGGGTTCTCTGTAAAAAATAAATAAATAAATCAAACCTGATGAATGAATCAAACCAAGTCTGAAGTGATACGATTCGGTTTTGGTGAAAATTGGACGAATGGTCTAGGAGGAGTTCGAATAAGTAGGTTTTAAAAGAAAATCAAAAATGGCAGACAGGAAGTTTGGACAAATATGGCAAAATATGTTCTCGGCATGACCCAAGGAATCTATTAAGAGCAGTATCATTAAAATAGGCTAATTTAATCAAAAGTTGTTAACTTTTTTGTAAATTTCATTATAACTTTTCACCACAAGGTGGCGCTGCCCTGAAACTTTGAGTACTGTCAGGGCATAGTGCCGAAGACACAGACAGAGTTTCGTAACGATATGCTAATATGTTCATAAAATACAGCATTTAATGGCAAAATTCAAAATGGCTAGCCCAAAATGGCTGATATGGGTTGGATATCATTTGAGATGGATATCACTCGACTCATCATGATGCCCCAATTCTAACGAGACCGTTTTTATGATTTTTGGACAAATCGTTCTTAAGTTATAAGCAAAAAACAAACAAAAAACACAAAAAAACAACAAAGGAAAGGAAATCAGAGGAAAAAAGCCCTTATGTTCCAAAAGTTATTAGCATAAACGTGAGTGAAAATTTGGACAGGTGGTGGCGCAAGAGGCATTAAGTTAGAGACTCCAAATTTGCTATGGTGACAGTTCAGACTGTCCTCTATCTGTGTGCTAAATCTCACAAATTTTTACCATACGGTTCTATGGGCTGCCATAGACTTACAGAGCAGAAGAAGAAGAACAACACCACCAACGATTACAATAAATGCCGACACACCTTCGGTGCTTGGCCCCTAATTAAATCTGTTAATCATATAAAATTATCATGTCTCTTCAGAAAACTTGATTAAACTGCTCGATTTATTTTATAATCTCTTTTGGCATTTTGGGTAATAGACTTTCAATGGAGGTACAGAAATCTTTCAGATTTCATTAAAAATATCTTTATTTGTGTTTTGAAGATGAACAAAAGTCTTAATGGGTTTAGAACAACATAAGGGTGAGTAAATGACAGAACTTTCATTTTTAGGTGAACTATCCCTTTAAGTATGGTGTATGTCATCATGGACAGATGGAACAACATGATAAATTAAATTAAATTTAACTAGTGAAATTTCTGAAACTACAACAACCGTGGCCTTGATGGACCTCCACTGCATGTTGTTGAAGGAATTAAAACATTCTTCAGACATTCTCAGTCCTTTCTTATCTAACTCACCAAGGCCAGCAGCAGTCAGTCACCCACGCACACATACATGAACAAGAGGAAAAAAAACGGGTCTGTTCAGCACATTTGTTAATTTATGAATACACTGTTAAAAAAAAAGATTGTACATGAGGTGATGACAGTTGATATGAGTACTGCTTCAATATGTGAATTGATTAATGTTCTTGTTAAAGTCATTTTGTCCCTGAAGTTGTGATTGTGGGTCGAGGCTGCTCAGAGTTCCCACTCACTGTTTCTGCTTTTCACTCAAGGCCGACACAAACACAAACACACACACACACACACACACACACACACCTGCAGAACTCCCTCAACGCTCAGCACTCTAACTCTTCCTCCCCTGAAAAGCTCTCATATTTCTATTCTCAGTACACAAGTGCATTAATATTGAATAGTGAGATTAATACTTTTATTAGATGGATCCATCTTTACTAGGGATGTCAATTTACATAAATTCCCATAATCGATCGTTGTTAAAATTAACCAACGATTAATCGTTAACCTTAACCTCTTTAATCTGAAGCGGGGGTGCTGCTAAGGTATCATGTTACTTAACCACTTGCTTAACTGACACAAAACAGGTGTCGTTTTAAAGCTTAGAAGCTTGGCTTTACAGTGAATATAGGGAATGTGACCAACACTTATCAAGTGCTTTTTAATTTGCTGACATATTAGAAGTGCTCTACTTTCATATTGGGAAAAAAATAACTGTTTTACATGAAAATGTGATTGTAAAATCCTTGTACATAACAGATAGACATGTGTCATATCGTTGAAAACGTCTCAACTAGAAGAATACAAGCTTATTTGTTTCAGTTAGAGACCAAACTTTTCTAAGTATTTGTATTAATATGTTCATTGATTAAATTATCAACAATCGATTTGATTAATTGTTAGCAGCATCCCTAATTTTTACCATAAAATGAAAGCAGATGCTGACCCTTAGATACTAGGGATGTGCAACAGCGACCGAGTACTCGATCATGTAAACGAAGATCGAAATGTATTTTTTCTTTTTCCTCCTGATTGGATATAGTAGCACTTTGGGCGGCACCCTGAGCTCCGATTGTTTAGCTTTCCACAGCATGCGTCAAAAGACGTGAGAAGAGAGAGAATGTAAGCTGTGCAGCGCTTTTATCTTGTGCTGAAAATATCCTTTCAATTCTATTCATAATTAATTTAACAATAATAATCAGTGATTTTCATACTGTAAAATAACATTTTGGTTGATCAGAAAGTGCAAATTGAATCCAAAATATTGCTGAAATATTAGTGACACTTTTTAAAGCACAGTTGGAGTTACACTTTCGGTCAAACTCACGTTTGCATTAGCAAACCTCTTGCAGATGAAAGTTGTAATAGCTACATCTGATTAATCTACTATAGGATGCGTTGGGTCGGGATATCAACATTTATTAAGATGCTGAATGCGCTGCATATCAGTGTTTAGTTTCATGCTCAAATGCAATGCCCGATATTGACTGAGTTATTTGAGACGGTCATATTGCTTTTAGATGTTTCTTTAAAAAATAAAAATAAGAATAAAAATACTTATGTTATAATAATGCAGCAGTGCATTTTTCGTCATATTTGTTCAATGGCATAGCTAATTCGCATGGCTTCGGAAACGCGCAGGCGATTTATGGAATCACTTAATAATGTGATTAAAATAAAGCACAGATCTGCCATAAACATGGCATTATAATAAGAACTTTATAGAAATCTACAGTAAATTCTGTCCTTACCCGTTATTCAGCACGCTGTCGTGAAAGCGCGCGCGAGCTCCGTCTCTGTCTCTCTCACACTCTCTCTCTCACTCTCGCTATAGCGCGTAAGTTCACTGGCATTTGCATCCTTTTGTGCCGATAAAGTTGTAATGTTACGTCTACATTATGTATCTAAGTTATCTGATTAATATCATAGGATGTGTCACAGAACGGGCTTCAGTTTATTGGCGTCACTCACCTCAGGCGGCTATTCCTTTTAGATGCTTCCTTATTAATAACACTGCTGCATCATAATCAATCTAACACTGTTCTAATCACGGTGTCATGTTTTCATAGACAGGTTTTCATCTCATATTTTTATTTTTAACATTCATTTTCCTAACAGTCTTCAGATATTTTCATTATCTCCATGACGACCATGCCCCGCCCCCCGCCGAGTACTCGATTAACCGTTTTTGAAACCTATCGATGATCGAAATGAAAAATTGCCAAAAATGCCCATCCCTATTAGATACCATGGATGGATAACTTGTCCATCTCCCATTTCTTGATTGGACAAAAAGTACTAATGTGACTTTTACTCACATCAGGCAGGGTTGTGATAACTACGCCTTCATACACCGTACTGTCAATGTCGTCTGTTCCTCCTGGTGCCACTTTCACGTCAACCGCACATTCTTTTCCCTGACATCACAAGCAGTTACAGTACAAAAATTAGAACATTTTCAATACACAAAATACTTCAAATGAATTCTGGTATTTTAGCACATACATAAACACTTACCAGATTTTTCACTACTGTGAAATGCACTTTAACCCCAGGCACCAAGTGAGCTCGGTTTCCAAAAAAGGCATCAAAAACAAAAGAGAATTTCTTCAAATCCTCCCGTTCAATGAAACCACAATTATTCTGAGGGGAAATGAAAAACAGTGCTATCAAAATGTTTGATAATCAAAAAGCTTTGCGATTTTCAAGCAAGAAATAAACTCATTTAAATAAACATGTAGCACAAGAGTCATTTTAAATGGTCAGAAAATAATAGATTAAAAAAAAAGTATCCTAAAACAGGTAATTCCAGTCCTGACTTCTGATTTGTCAGCAAAGATTTTTAGCTGGAAGGTACTAAGATTCTAGCGACAAGCAATTTGTCTGTCCACACCACATGACAATATTCAGCATTATTCAAAATACATAATCAGAGACTGATACAATCTTTGTCATGTAATACACTTATTTGGTTACAGAGTTCATAGTTAGGATGTTCTTGTTTCCTTTAACTTACAGGTAAATTATGCATTGCTTTCATTACGGCTATTAACATAATGCACAATGATACTAAAATTAAACCATTTTAATATAATACAAAACGTGTTTTGTGTTGCATATGCCCGTCACAGCTGGTAATCACAAAAACTGTGTTGCGGTTTACCATCACGTCTGTTTAAGACACACTGACATGTTCACCACATTATTCATTATTAATATTACACTAAAATAATTCACAATATTATTAGTACTTACACCAATAAATGAAATGACTCCCAATGAGCGTCCACGAGGAGTGCTGAAACAAAAACACACATGGCAGTTTACTTCATCAACCTCTCCTTTCTCAGAACCACTGTCAATTTTCCAGCAAAAAAAAGTATGACTATAAATTACTTTGCAGATATATTTTTGAACGTTGATATCTTTGATGCCATTGATTTAGGAGGTTCAGTCTTTGCCAGCTGATCTTTTTTCTTTGGAGGTTGGGGTGGAAATGCTTTCCCAGGAGGAGGCATGCTCTGAAATAAAAAGCACTGCATTTCCACAAGCTCATACAAACAAGAGCAATAATTTAGTACTGAATTAAATACAAGGGTGAACTTACAGTGGCATTGAACGCCTCAGGTGGTGGCTGCACTGGACCCGGGCCCCGGAAATCTAGTGGAGGTCCAGCAAACCCTCCTCTTTCTCCAAATGCATGATTGCCCTTATTTACATGAAACAAAAAAAAAAATTATTTGCTTAATTCTACATTGAAGTCACTTAGAAAATAAAATTGACAACTGTTTTTAATGGAATATTGCAGTATTTATTATAAATGATTTATCTGTGACCATATGTTTGGGTTGCTTATAACATTCATCTGGGACTTGGTCATGTGCCATTTCACCATATTTGTAACGCCAACACAGGATAAAACATCAATTTCTAAATATGCAAATTGGTGCTCATCGCGATTTCAAAATAATAGTTTAAACCCTCGCTCTGAGTTTGCATGTTTTAATGTTCACAAGTTGTCTTTCTGTCGTAAAGAAGTTGCCAAATATTGAAGGATTAAGTGGACATTTGAATTAAACGTTGTTTGGCCAATATTAAACAAGGATTTGATCTGCCGTAAAGTGTAACAATCACCAGGCCACTGGCGCCCTCTGTAGGCATGTGTTATTATGCATAATGTACATGTTGATTACATTTATATTATGCATATTACATTATGTATTTTAACAGTGTTGTTCAATAAAACTATATGATTATTTGCTTTTGATACTTCATTTGAAACAATTATTATTGCCTCATTGTTATGTATTTTAAGTCATTTTAAAGGCTTTTGTTCACTTAGGTCTATTTTTATTTAAAAAAATATATATCCAATTAATTGTCAAAATAATTGAATGATTACTCAATTACTAAAATAATGGTTAGTCACAGACCAAGATTAGTTAAAACATTTCAAAATGCACCTGCGTTGTTTTGCATTTTGCGACTTTCAGTCGAATAAAATATTTTTCTCAGTCATACATTTCATCATTGAAGATTTTGTAAAAATAATGTAAAAATATTGTCTTGTTCTCGTGGATGCAATATCATGTATCATCTCATCTAGAGAGCTGTGTATCGTCACACCCCTAGTGGACATCATTATATCATAAAAATTCACGTGACTTTATAATCTTTAATCAAAATAACTTCCCTTCCCTCTTGCAGCAACATCTCTTCTCTGATTAAGTGTTTACTGGCATGAGGGCGACCAACAGCAAACCACAACCATCCATGATCCAATCAATCCCTGATGGACAAAAAGTCCCGCCCCATGTTTTTTTACCACTCTGATATATGTCACAATAGGGAAGAAAAGATTATCAACTTAAGTTTCATGCCAACTTTAAGCTATTTTAAAATCTCAGTACCAGTGTTGGGGGAAGTTACTTTTAAAAGTAATGTATTACAATATTGTGTTACTCCCTAAAAAAAAAAAAAAAAAAAGAACTAATTAGGTTACTTAGTTACTTTTTATGTAAAGTAATGTGTTGTGTTACTTTCTCTTCTTAGCTGGTCTTGCTTGTTTGTATTTTTAATAACAAAAAAAAAAAAGTTCTATTTTTGGCAAATGTAAAGGCCCTGTCACACCAAAAATGAAATGAATAAACCTCAGGCTGAAGGAAATGCAAATTCATGCCTGTACAGTAGAGGGCGCAGCTCAAACAAATTAAATATTAAATACATAAAGTATATTTGTGTGATTTAACATTTAATTATTGCAGGTTTGCATAATATTCTGAGTTTGCACTTGTTTTTATTCACTTTGAGGAATACTGAATCTGTTTCTGAGCTGTCAGTCAATAAATGGAAAAGCATTGTTACTTATTTGAAAAAGTAACTATATTTCGCTGTAAATTTAAAAGTAATGTGTTACTTTACTAGTTAGTTACTTGAAAAAGGTAATCTGATTACGTAACTTGTGTTACTTGTAACGTGTTACCCCCAACACTGGTCAGTATTATGATACTTCAAAGCAGCTCATCTTATCCAGCTCTACCAATCATAAAGGGCCCAAAAGCACATGAGATATTAGCTGAAAGTGCCATTCTTCTCCAAACTTTTCAATTAAAAAAAAAAAAAGTTAATATTTTTACACTCTCTCATCCAACTTGATAATTTTTCTCCATCAATAGTCTATATAACAGGTTTTCATGAGGGGCCGCAAGGGAGTGCCAATGGGTCCGTGGAAAAGTTTAGAGAAAAGCAGTGCAAAAAATATAATAACAAAAAAAAAAAAAAAAACTGAGTTAACTAAATAAACTAAAACACATTTGATTAAAATAATAAATTGATTCAAATAAATACATTGTATTGTACAAATACAATCTAACTTAATCAACATATTTATAATATAGACTTTTCCATACTTAAGTACAGGGGCGAAGCCAGACATGGTAAACATTCGGGGCTTAGCCCAAATCGATTTTGTCCAATTAATGACATTTTAATTTTCTGTTAACAGCTTTACTGACATGAAAGGAGCTTTGTTGTTGTATGCTGGAGTAAAGTTCATAAAATGTACATTATTTCCCACAGGAATTTTTAAAACTATGTTTGGTGTACCTCCTCTAGGGGGGTCCGGGGCATGCCCCCCCATAAGAAAATTTTGCACATTTTAAGGTTAAATGCATCAAGCTGGTGCACTTTGGAAGCTCAAAATTAAGAGCTTCAACCCATGTACAGAGTGCAAATTGACCAAAAAAACAGCATTGTACCTGGACATGAAAGAGGGTTCAAACATCTTTTTAGTTGTGATACAGAGTCTCAGTTTACATTGTGTTTTAGGATGCCAAACAATTATAATAATAATATAATGATTTAGGCCTATATAATTATTCATATGACAGTAATATCCATATATTGCAACAAATGCACTGTAAAATAAATGAGAATTTTTATAAGTAGTTACTTTACACAACAGTATTGGGTAATTACTAATTTCTACACTTGCAAAAGATAAATCCTTTTATTTTGATCACCAGCTGATCACGTGAGCAAAGTGCAGACTTTTTAAAACACGCAGCACACACAGAATGTGTGTATATATATATATATATATATATATATATATATATATATATATATATATATATATATATATACATATATATTTAATCACTGTCTTTTGCCGTTTTATAAAGGCACAAACCCATATCACGGTTTCGATTTTAGTTTGTTGGCAAAATACAAAGTTAGAGACCATTTTGGCTGTTTTAAATTTTCGGTTCATTATGAAACAGTGGCGGCGGCACAGGGTCATTAATGGGAAACGCTGAATGAATGTTTAGCTGACAAATGTGCTAAAGTTGTCATCATATCAGCTGTTAAATCATAACAAAAACCCTTCAACCGGACCGAAAGAGAGTCTTGAGGCCTGCCGCTGCTCTGAGTGAGTGACAGGAGGCGTGTCTGTACATCTGCGGTGTGCGTGAACTCGCTGTCAGTGTATGGATACTGTAGAAAAGCGGTATTGAACCATTTAACATATTTTAATAGAGAGATATGTTTAGCAAAATTATATTTTGACAGCACTGTTAAGAAACCTCAAACCTGAAAGATTCGGGGCTCCAGCCCCCTTAGCCCACCCCTAGCGCCGCCCCTGCTTAAGTATATAGTTGCATTTTAAATTTTAGATGGAGAGTTTCTCACATGAGGATAATCATATATGGAGGTCTGTGCAGTGGCATATAAAAGACTGAAAACCCCTGGGCTAAATAACTATTCTGAAAAACTCTTTCTTAAGTCATTCAGTAACTTTGTGTGAATCGTTAAAGAAACGGAATCATTAAAGGGATAGTTCACCCAAAAATGAAATTTCTGTCATCATTTACTCACCCTCAAGTTGTTCCAAACCTGTATGAATTTCTTTCTTCTGCTGAACACAAAAGGAGATATTTTGAAGAATGTCTGTAACCAAACAATTGATGGACCCAAGTTTACTTCCATAGTATTTTTTTTTCTCCATACTATGTTCGTCAATGGGTCCATCAACTGTTTGGTTACCCATTTTCTTCAACATATCATCTTTGTGTTCAGAAGAAGAAAGAAATTCATACAGGTTTGGAACAACTTGAGGGTGAGTAAATGATGACAATTTTCATTTTTGGGTGAACTATCCCTTTAATGATTCGATCACATCTGAATCCGAATCCTCCATGAATAGATCCAAACACTCGGTTTACGTTATTACGAAGCGATTGGCCCAACAGCAGCTAGCGCGACAGTATTAAACCACATTTCGAGACAAAAACATCAGATGACAAATAAGGACGACCAAAACTTACATGTACATCCATCTGTGGCACAAAATGCGAGTCTCTTGGACCATACTGCTCCATTTGGTCGAATCCAGAGTTCATCCTGTGGAAACCTGGTCCGCTTTCAAACTCAGACGGGTGGAAGTTCGGGGGTCTTCCCATAAACTCAGGCGGGCAGAAGTCTGGAGGTCGTTCACAAAACTCTGGAGAACGGAAACGCGGTCCACATTCAAGCTCTGGATGGTAAAACCGCGGTTCTGGTGGTCTGTTCCCAAACTCTGAATGATGCTGGAAACGTGGATCAGGACCATCAAAAGGCGGGCGGAACTCATGTCTGTCAGGAAAATCCATCGGGTGGAAAGGCTCATCGTGCATCATGAATCCCTGTGTTTCATGCATAAACCGTCTATCCCCCTCCATGTTATCCATCATCATCATTCTGGGGTTTGGGGGCCCGTAGTCGCAATGGGGCCCAGGAAACCTCTGTCCAGGTGGGCCCATCGGGCGGACAGGAGCAGGACCGCGAAACCCGCCGTGAGGAGGAGGGGGTCTGGGTGGAGGAGGTCCTGGTGCTGTGGGACGCATGCCATGCTGTGGTCCAGGTCCAGGTGTTGGAGCATTCCCATTTCCTTTCAAACGCTTACGGTTTTTCCCCATTTTCCGACAGTTTGTGGCTACTGAACTGGTCAGTGACGTACAGCAGCCACAAGTTGCTCAGTGAGCAGCTAGCGGGCCAGACGAACCGTGTCACTACCACGTTAATTTGCGCACACAACCATTCAGATATAATACTGTTTACGCCGCATCGACGCAAACAATTAAAATAATAAAACTGTTTTAATACATTTGATTTGAGTTATGAGCCACTCACTTGACGCAAACTAACGTTCAACTGTCCACTGCACGCACTCACTCACTCACTTCACCAAGAACACAAGCACAGAAACAATCCAAATGGCCAGCGGATGTGACGCAACAGATTCAAAATAAGAGTGCACAAAAGATGGCATAAATAAACAAGAAAGTAGTAATGTAAGGCTGACTCTCATTTTGTTAACAAAAATATTATTTTAACGGGTATTTTAACGACTTTCACCTCAGTGAGAAATTTACTTTTGTTCAATAGATTAGTTAAGTTTCTTACATATATCTTCTGTTCACTATTGAACCATAGTTTTCTTATTGTTTGATTTGCACTCATTTATATATTTTTCAATTTATATAGTTTAAATATAGCTTAAATATGTTTTTTTTTTTTAATTATGAATATTAATTTTAAATAGAGTTTAAATATTTTCTTTAAACATTTTTTTTTCTTCAGAACTCCATGTGGTTAATGTGATGGTGACACATGCAGAATCCAGCCACCAAAACGACTATGAAATCATTGTCTTCTTCAGTTTTTGTGACAGGTTAGAGATGGATACTAACCCATATGCTGTAAGTGACAATTACCTGCGCAATAAATCACTATTTTAAAAGGGAATATGCAATATGTATAGACAGTAAATTTATAGCACTAGCAGGCAAGCAGCCCTCGTCTGGCAAGTGAAGGGGACAAATTATATAAGGTTTATAATCATTTAAGGAAGATGTGGAAGTGATATGGCGAAGCAATACCAGTTTTGGGCAAGCTACTTAGAAATTATAGCTTTAGCTTACTACTTCACAAAACTTGTCTCAGAGAAAATAGATAATTTCAATAGAAGTTACATGATTGACAAAAGTTTGTTACATTTAAGCCTTTAGGCAAAAAGGAAGATGTAATTAGACTGAATACATGAGTGCCATACAGTAAAAAAACATCTCCAAAATAAGTGTTTTTACAGTCTAAGAAAATAATCATTATACCATAATGATGATGATTATACTTTAATATGTACCATGCATGCTACTCAATAGTCAGCAAATTCATGTACCATGTTATTTACATATGGAGGACTAGGAGTAATACTAATTTAAACATACATATAGCTACAATTATCAGGGTCCAAGCATCATATGGTATTCAGGTGTCTCTTTATGGAATTATTACATTAAATTATATTGAAAGAGATAAATAATGTTGTATCTTCGTTTTATTTAGACAGCAATACATTCAGCTGTAAGTAAATCTTTTAAATGTCATGCCCCTATGTAATTCCCCTGTTTCATTCCTTGTTCATTCCTTTTTCATTCCCTTTTTCATCAGTACACCTAATAAGAAGTCTGTACATTCTTAAAAATAAAAGGGGCTCCAAAAGGGACTTTCACTCCGATGCCATGAAACCATTTCGGGTTCCCCAAAGAACCTTTCTGTGAACAGTTCTTAAAAAACAAACTTTTTTTAAAATCTGAAGAATCTTTTTCCACTATAAAGCTTTTGTGCAATGGAAAGATTCCATGGATGTTAAAGGTTCTTCATGGAACCATCAATGCCGATAAAGAACCTTTATTTTTAAGAAAGTATGTGTAATGAAATTTTTAATAGCAAAGACATTGCAATATTTCTCCATTTTACAGACCTGTAGAAAACTTACTTCAAATATAGTAGTCAACATTTGAAGTGGATCAAAACCTTTCATCAAAGTTGTCCTAAAACCTTCTTCTTAGGACAACTTTGATGAACTTTTTTGATCCACTTCAAATTTTGACTACTGTAAGTAGAACAAAAACTTTCCCTTATTCAAATACAATAACTAAATTTTGCCCTGATTTGACATTCAGTCTTGTGGAACAGCAAATATTCAGTGACTCCTGCTGACATGATCTGAGGCTTTAACAGTCTTGCAATCTTTCATACATCACTTCAGACTTGATGGTCACACATGATGAACCTGTTTGTGATGTTCACTGAGTGATTGAAACTGGTTCATAAATCATAACACATTTTAATCTTACAAAACATGAATTCAGATAGCCTAAATATTAAATCAAGAAAATATGCCCTTTGAGGATCTGCTTGTAGTATCAACTTTAAAACTTTATTTTTGTAAACTTAACTTTAAAAAATACAAGCTTGTTCTGTTTGAATCTGCAGGGTTAATTACCTTTTTGAGCATTATCTCAGGTAGAGTTCATTAAAAGCCACACCCTAATTTGACACCTGTATAAATGAAGATCAGGTGGGTGGTTTGGTGTGGCTGTGGAGGTGAGGTGATTTCTTTTAAAAAGGCAACAGTTAATATCTTTTTGAAGCTTAGTTTGTGTTTTATATTTCAAGGGTTTAAAGGCTCTGAATTAGTTCCTACTTGCTGTGATACTTGAGCACAATGGTGAGTTTATTGATTGTCATCTTCATTGTGTTACTGCCTAACCACTTCACTGCAGTCGTGATTGTGTTTGTGCTTGTTTTGGTCAAACCAGAGGGAGTGCATCTCCATACATATTGGTCAAGCAGGTATCCAGATGGGTAACTCTTGCTGGGAGTTGTATTGTTTGGAGCATGGCTTCCAGCCAGATGGGACCATTGTTGGTGATGGAAGCTCATTGGTTGACTCCTCTTTTGGCACTTTCTTCAGTGAAACTGGTGCTGGGAAGTATGTTCCTCGTGCAGTGTTTATTGATCTGGAGCCGACAGTTGTTGGTGAGACTGAACTCAATTCAGGCCTTTTATCTTATTCATATTCAAGACTCATGTTGCTTTATGTTGAGTAGCTTTATATTCTTATTTCTTTTGTTTGAAATGCAGATGAGATCCGTAACGGACACTATCGACAGCTGTACCACCCTGAGCAGCTCATCAGTGGCAAGGAGGATGCTGCCAATAATTATGCTCGTGGTCACTATACCATTGGCAAAGAGATTGTAGACTCCGTGCTCGACCGGATGCGCAAAATGGTGAGTTGAGCAATAGTGAACACTACTAATGAGCTAGTAGTGCAAAGTAGAACTTTGCCATTGCACAAAAGATTCTTTAGATAAAATGTTCTTCACACTTAGGAAAAAAATGAGAACTTAGAAAGAATGAGACAGTTAAGAACTGTTCACTGAGAAGTTCTTGGAGCCCAGAATGGCTTTTCTGTGGCATTTATTGTGGACATTCAACGCTTTAAAATCCTTTGCAGGATTACTGGTTGTATTTAAAAACCCACCTCTCCTTCTTTCCTCTGATTCCTCTCTAGGCGGACCAGTGCACCGGTCTGCAGGGGTTCCTGATCTTCCACAGTTTTGGTGGAGGAACAGGCTCTGGTTTCACATCTCTGCTGATGGAGCGATTGTCTGTCGACTACGGTAAAAAGTCAAAGTTGGAGTTCTCTGTGTATCCTGCCCCACAAGTCAGCACGGCTGTGGTTGAGCCCTACAACTCGATCCTTACAACCCACACCACTCTCGAGCACTCGGACTGCTCCTTCATGGTGGATAACGAAGCCATCTTTGACATCTGTAAGCGGAACCTCGATATCGAGCGTCCCTCATACACTAACCTGAACAGGCTCATCGCCCAGATTGTGTCCTCCATTACGGCGTCACTGCGCTTTGACGGTGCGCTAAACGTCGACCTCACGGAGTTCCAGACCAACCTGGTCCCGTACCCTCGCATTCACTTTCCATTGGTCACCTACTCCCCCATCATTTCGGCCGAAAAGGCCTACCATGAGCAGCTCTCCGTACCGGAGATCACCAATGCCTGCTTCGAGCCAGCAAACCAGATGGTGAAGTGTGACCCTCGCCGTGGAAAATACATGGCCTGCTGTTTGCTGTACCGTGGTGATGTGGTTCCGAAAGATGTCAATGCTGCCATAGCCAACATCAAGACGAGGCGCTCCATCCAGTTTGTAGACTGGTGTCCGACTGGGTTTAAGGTCGGAATCAACTACCAGCCGCCCACCGTCGTGCCAGGAGGGGATCTGGCCAAAGTGCAGAGAGCTGTCTGCATGCTAAGCAACACCACTGCCATCGCAGAAGCATGGGGCCGCCTGGACCACAAGTTTGACCTGATGTATGCAAAGAGGGCTTTTGTTCACTGGTACGTGGGTGAAGGGATGGAGGAAGGGGAGTTCTCGGAGGCTCGGGAAGACATGGCTGCACTGGAGAAAGACTATGAGGAGGTTGGTGCTGATTCCACTGAGGACTGTGGGGAGGATGAAGAAGAATATTGAATATGATATATGTACTTGTAATTTGAGTAAATAAACTTAAAAGCATTTAAACTTTGGTTCTATGGATAGTTTCGCCTTCGTGACCTTGCTCAAATGTGGCTTTAGTTGGGGTTGTGTCTTTGGGCATTTAGGGAACATAATTGAGCCACAGTTCAGCTGACCTCACATTTCAGAGTGGTGAGGGATTCGTGTGTGAGATCAGTTTTGTATGTAAATGTAACTATCACTGACTTGCTTATGGTTTCTAACTGCTTCAAACCGCCCTGTTGTAAAATGTGAACCAATTCCAAAAATATGCTCATTTAGTTTGTCTACCTTACATTTCCAATGCTGGAAGAGACGAAAAGTTGCATGATATATCTGTAGGAGTTATGAAACTTTGATCAGTGTAACTTAAGGCTTGCTGGATACGATGGGGGGCCAATATAACTGAATAAATCTAAATGGATTCTACAGTGCTGCAGTATCATTATATCAGGGCCTGTCTTGAAATTGTCCATAATTCCATAAATGGCAAGAGTAGCCAAACACAGAAACCAAAGGTTTGAGTCTCTGGTTTATCTCGTACTGAGTGGAACTGCCACAGTAAATCTGCTTCATATTAAGGGTTTACAAAGGTGTAAAGAGTACCTGAAAACAATGTTAGTAAAGGTACCTTACCACAAAAATTACTCCATTTACAAGTTACCAAATCATAAATTCCAATACTACTTGAGTAAAAGTCTTAGGCCTGGTTTCACAGATGAGGCTTTAAGCCAGGATTAGGCCTTAATTCAATTAGGACATTTAAGTAGCTTTTATAAATGTCCCTTATAAAACAAAAACCTTACTATTGTACATCTTGAGACAAAACAATGACACTGACATATTTTAAGATATGTCAGTACAAGTTGCCTTCAGTTTAAATGGCTCAAACATGCATTTTAGTCTGGGACTAGGCTTAAGCTTTGTTTTTGAAACCAGGGGTTATGGTATCTGATTTTAACAGTATTTCCCCCAGTTTTACAGATGAGGCTTAAACCTAGTCTTGTAGCCAATCTGCAGTAAGGGGAGTATCCACACATGATGGGGGAGGAGAGAGTGAGCAGAAGGAAGATTTGTAGAAAGAGAGATGTCTAAGATACAGGTGCTGGTCATATAATTAGAATATCGTGAAAAAGTTCATTTTTTTATTGTAAATTATTTTAAAAAATGAAACTTTCATATATTCTAGATTCCCTACATGTAAAGTAAAACATTTCAAAAGTTTTTTTTTTTAATTTGTTGATTAGAGCGTACAGCTAATGAAAGTCCAAAATCCAGTATCTCAAAATATTAGAATATTTACATTTGAGTTTCATTAAATGACCATCCCTACAGCATAAATTCCGGGTATCTTTTGTTCTTTGAAACCACACTAATGGGGAAGACTGCTGACTTGGCAGTGGTCCAGGAGACAATCATTGACACCCTCCACAAAGAGAGTAAGTCACAGAAGGTCATTACTGAATGGGGTGGCTGTTTACAGAGTGATGTATCAAAGCATATTAAATGCAAAGTTGACTGGAAGGAAGAAATTGGGTAGGCAAAGGTGCACAAGCAACAGGGATGACCGCAAGCTTGAGAATACTGTCAAGTAAAGCCGATTCAAACACTTGGGAGAGCTTCACAATGAGTAGAATGAAGCCGGAGTCAGCGCATCAAGAGTCACCACACTCAGACATCTTCAGGAAAAGGACTACCAAGCCACTTCTGAACCAGAGACAACGTCAGAAGCATCTTACCTGGGCTAAGGAGAAAAAGAACTGGACAGTGAACAGTGGTCGAAAATCCTCTTTTCAGATAAAAGTAAATTTTGCATTTCATGTTGAAATCATGGTCCCAGAGTCTGAAGGAAGACCGGAGAGGCACAGAATCCAAGCTGCTTGAAGTCTAGTGTGAAGTTTCTGAAGTCAATAATGATTTAGGGGGGCCGTGATGTCTGCTGGTGTTGGTCCATTGTGTTTTATCAAGTGCAAAGTCAATGCAGCCATCTTCCAGGAGATTTTGGAGCACTTTATGCTTCCATCTGCTGACAAGCTTTATGGAGATGCTGATTTCCTTTTCCAGCAGGACTTTAGCACCTGCCCACAGTGCAAAAACCACTTCCAAGTGGTTTGCTGAGCATGATATTACTGTGCTTTATTGGCCAGCCAATATGCCTGACCTGCATCTATGGGATATTTTCAAGAGAAAGATGAGAAACAGTCGATCCAACAATATACAGATGATCTGAAGGCTCAATAGTGCCTCAGCAGTGCCACAGGCTGATCACTTCCATGCCACACTTCACTGATGCAGTAATTTGTGCTAAGAGCAAGTCATTTGCTGTAATATGTCCTGCCGATCAAGTATTGAGTGCACAAAAGAACATACTTTAAAATACTTGAACTTTACTGTTTTGCAAATCCATTTTTTGATTGATCTTAGGAAATATTCTAATATTTTGAAATACTGGATTTTGGACTTTCATGAGCTGTACGCTCTAATCATCAAAATTTAAAAAAAAAACTTTTGAAATGTTTTACTTTACATTTAGGGAATCTAGAATATATGAAAGTTTCATTTTTAAAAATAATTTATAATAAAAAAATGAACTTTTTGTTGATATTCTAATTATATGACCAGCACCTGTATTACCAAAGAGGAAAAGGTCAGATGAATATAATTGGAAGAAGAAGGGTTACAATCAGGCAAGAGCCAGGATCCTTCAAATTTGTTGTGGACAATGGGTGGGCCTTGAAGTCAAAAAGGTTGAGATCCATTGGTCTTGAGCAGATGTGTGCAAAGATTGTTGAAGATCTGACAAAATGCCTAGGAGGTGTTTGAAAAAGGATGTTTTTCTAGATAATTCAAATGGCAGATAGGCTACATTTTATAGAAAAATATAAAAATGAGATATGCACTTGTAATGGATTCAGGCAAAGATTCAGAAGAAACAGTTTTGATGCTGTCATGAATGGATGTGGAGTTATTAGCGAATACATGAAGTTGCTTACTATCCCGCCACTTTGTGGACAATTTTCTCAAAAATTGGTTCACATACTTGTTTACACAAAATGTATAATTATATTAATTTTACAGCAGTAGTAGGCCATTCAAATTTAACATTATTAGCAGCTGAAATTTGATTGGCTGCTGGTGGCCATGTTTTTTCAACTTCATTGATTATACAATTACGGCATTATTATGGATTTACAGTTGTATTGCCCCCTATATGTGCAATTATGATGCCACTTGGTGTGCATCCTCAGAATGTCCTGTGATCTATGTGTATTAAACTTTGTCAAGGTTGGATGTTGCGTTCAGGAGATACACGTCAATTTGTGAAAAACAAGCAACGCCAGGCCTAATGACTTTTCAATGCTTCAGCAAATCAAAAAGCATTTGCCACCACCATCCCTATCTGCGGTGTGCTCAATTAGGTGAAGATAAGATCAACAGCCTAGGACGAGCTTGAAAAGGCAAGCTGATGATTGAATTTGAATTATTTAACTACCCCACAAAGTTTAATGGCCTGATTTGACAATCAATCTTGTGGAACAGCAAATATTCTCCTGCTGGCATGATATGAGGCTTTAACAGTCTTGCAATCATTCATACATCACATCAAACTCACACATGATGAACCTGTTTGTGATATTTAAAGTGAATGAAACTGGTTCATAACACATTTTAATCTGACAAAACACATTAATTCAATAGCCTAAATATTAAATCAAGAAAATCTGCCCTTTGGGGATCTACTTGTAGTATTATGTTAAATAGTTTATTTTTGTAAACTCAACTTTAAAAATACAAGCTTATTCTGTTTGAATCTGCAAGGCTAATTACCTTTGTTAGCATTATCTCAGGTAGAGTTCATTAAGAGCCACGCCCTAATTTGACACCTGTATAAATGAAGATCAGGTGGGTGGTTTGGTGTGGCTGTGGAGGTGAGGTGATTTCTTTTAGAAAGGCAACAGTTAATAACTTTTGGAAGCTTAGTTTGTGTTTTATATTTCCAGGATTTAAAGGCTCTGTATTAGTTCCTACTTGCTGTGATACTTGAGCATAATGGTGAGTTTATTGATTGTCATCTTCACTATGGTACTGTTTAACCACTTCACTGCAGTCATGATTGTGTTTGTGCTTGTTTTGGTCAAACCAGAGGGAGTGCATCTCCATACATATTGGTCAAGCAGGTATCCAGATGGGTAACTCTTGCTGGGAGTTGTATTGTTTGGAGCATGGCTTCCAGCCAGATGGGACCATCCTTAATGATGGAAGCTCATTGGTTGACTCCTCTTTTGGCACTTTCTTCAGTGAAACTGGTGCTGGGAAGTATGTTCCTCGTGCAGTGTTTATTGATCTGGAGCCGACAGTAGTTGGTGAGACTGAACTCAATTCAGGCTTTTTATCTTATTCATATTCAAGATTCATGTTGCTTTATGTTGAGTGTAGCTTTATATTCTTATCTCTTTTGTTTGAAATGCAGATGAGATCCGTAACGGACACTATCGACAGCTGTACCACCCTGAGCAGCTCATCAGTGGCAAGGAGGATGCTGCCAATAATTATGCTCGTGGTCACTATACCATTGGCAAAGAGATTGTAGACTCCGTGCTCGACCGGATGCGCAAAATGGTGAGTTGAGCAATAGTGAACACTACTAATGAGCTAGTAGTGCAAAGTAGAACTTTGCCATTGCACAAAAGATTCTTCAGATAAAATGTTCTTCACACTTAGGGAAAAAAATGAGAACTTGGAAAGAATGAGACAGTTTTAAGAACTGTTCACTGAGAAGTTCTTGGGGAGCCTAGAATGGTTTTTTTTCTGTGGCATTTTTATTGTGAACATTCAACCCTTTAATCCTCAATTGGATGGGACTGGAATAAATACTTTGAATGTTGCGATCCTGTCGGACTTATTTGTTACGATTCAGGTAGCTATCATAACTGTTGGCCAGAGGAGAACTGGCCCCCCGACTAAGCCTGGTTTCTCCCAAGGTTTTTTTTTTTTTTTTTTTTCTCCATTTAAACACCTATTTGCCACTTGTCTGCCACCTGATGTCACCTGATGGCGTTTGGGTTCCTTGCCGCTGTCGCCTTTGGCTTGCTTAGTTGGGGACACTTGACATTTGACTTGACTTTTGATATTCAACAGTGCTTTGATCTGCCTGCATTGACACTATTCTTTTAAGAGCTGCTGTGCAGCCAAATAATGTACCAGTTATCAATGTAAAGCTGCTTTGACACAATCTACATTGTAAAAAGCGCTATATAAATAAAGGTGACTTGACTTGACTTTAAAGTCATTTGCAAGATTGCTGGCTGTATTTAAAAACCCACCTCTCCTTCTTTCCTCTGATTCCTCTCTAGGCGGACCAGTGCACCGGTCTGCAGGGGTTCCTGATCTTCCACAGTTTTGGTGGAGGAACAGGCTCTGGTTTCTCATCTCTGCTGATGGAGCGATTGTCTGTCGATTATGGTAAAAAGTCAAAGTTGGAGTTTTCTGTGTATCCTGCCCCACAAGTCAGCACAGCTGTGGTTGAGCCCTACAACTCGATCCTTACGACCCACACCACTCTCGAGCACTCGGACTGCTCCTTCATGGTGGATAACGAAGCCATCTTTGACATCTGTAAGCGGAACCTCGATATCGAGCGTCCCTCATACACTAACCTGAACAGGCTCATCGCCCAGATTGTGTCCTCCATTACGGCGTCACTGCGCTTTGACGGTGCGCTAAACGTCGACCTCACGGAGTTCCAGACCAACCTGGTCCCGTACCCTCGCATTCACTTTCCATTGGTCACCTACTCCCCCATCATTTCGGCCGAAAAGGCCTACCATGAGCAGCTCTCCGTACCGGAGATCACCAATGCCTGCTTCGAGCCAGCAAACCAGATGGTGAAGTGTGACCCTCGCCGTGGAAAATACATGGCCTGCTGTTTGCTGTACCGTGGTGATGTGGTTCCGAAAGATGTCAACGGCGCCATAGCCAACATCAAGACGAGGCGCTCCATCCAGTTTGTAGACTGGTGTCCAACTGGTTTTAAGGTGGGAATCAACTACCAGCCACCCACCGTCGTGCCAGGAGGGGATCTGGCCAAAGTGCAGAGAGCTGTCTGCATGCTAAGCAACACCACTGCCATCGCAGAAGCATGGGGCCGCCTGGACCACAAGTTTGACCTGATGTATGCGAAGAGGGCTTTTGTTCACTGGTACGTGGGTGAAGGGATGGAGGAAGGGGAGTTCTCGGAGGCTCGGGAAGACATGGCTGCCCTGGAGAAAGACTACGAGGAGGTTGGTGCTGATTCCACTGAGGACTGTGGGGAGGATGAAGAAGAATATTGAAGATGATAAATGTACTTATTTGAGTAAATAAACTTGATAAATTAGAACTCTTTGGTGGTTTGAATAGTTTTGCCTTCATAACCTTGCTCATGTGGTTGTTGGGGTTGATTTTGTGTCTTTGGGCATTTAGGGAACATAACTGAGCCACAGTTCAGCTGTAATCACATTTCAGAGTGGTGAGGGCTTCATTATGTGTGAGATCAGTTTTCTGTTTAAGTGTAACTCCTAATGTAACTATCACTCACTTGCATCTGGTTTCAAACAGCCTCTTGGTAAAATGTGAACCAATTCCAAAAATATGCTTAAATTTAAAAGTTTCTCTACCTTAAATTTCCAATGCTGGAAGAGGAAAAACTGCATGATTGATTTAAATTACATACCTACAACTGTGTAACGTGGAGCTTGCTGGATACTATGGGGTCCAATATAACTGAACTCTAAATGGCTCCTACAGTGCTGCAGTATCATTGTCAGGGGCCATCTTGAAACATTTGTTTACATCTGGTATTTAGAAGTGGGCAACGTTACATACAGGTGTAAACTGCTTGCAGAGGTAGTCGAAAACTGGATTACTTTCATAGTGTAAGCACTTGTGTGGTTGAGTGTGTTCGAACAGCCACGAAAGACCACATGCTCTCTGCCTACAGACCTAGCATGTAAACGTGTTTCCATCTTCTCTGGGCACATTCATATATAAATTGTGAGCTTATTTTGTCTGTTTGCTTGAAAGATCTGAAACCCATATATAGAAGAAATCCAGACGGAAGTGGTTGAAAGTTAACAAAAGAGATGGATTAAAACACCAGGTGTAAACCGGGCCTTAGTCAATTCCACAAATGGCAAGAGTAGCCAAACACAGAAATCAAATGTTTGAATCTCTGGTTCACCCCATACTGAATGGAACTGCCACAGTAAATCTGCTTCATAAGTGGCCAAATACAGGAAATATGTCATGCAAGTGGTCAAGTGCAAAAACCTCAAGTGTGGGTATTGGGCAGGCCCTTCGTTTTTGTGGTTAGATTGAGTTCAGCTAAATTGGGATACATTTTGCCATTGAGTTGACTAAGAAAAATGTCCTGAATTAAGTGCATCATTCGAAAATTGAAGTGGATTTTGGAATTTTCAATGTTAACACACTACTTGCACTCAATGGCACAGAATAGTTCACAAGTATGCAAATTGGGACACACCTACGTTCCGTGGCTCCAGAGTGATTAGTCAAATGACATTTAGAGCTTGGGTAATTGGATCAAAACAACTTGAGTGTCTATGGCAAAGATGTCAGACTTCAAATCTCACACTTCTGAGGGTCCTGCAGCAGCAGCAGAGCAACTGGCATTGAGAAGAATGGAAACTAATGGACGGCTTTCTGCAGGTATTACAGACCTCTTGCTGCATCTTAGTTTCAGTACTAGTACAGATCCTGCATTAACGCCCTCAGATCAAAATGCAGGGGACTTGAGATGGTTTTGTAGCCTGAACTACTTCTAGGACTTTTGCCAAGCATGCTTTCTGGAATTAAAGATAATTAAGTGGAGTGCAAAAAAAACAAAGGTAGGTCAGTTCCTCCTAAAGGCAGGAACACACCAAGCCGGCGGTCGGCCGACTAAGTTTTCTCAGTGTGTTCCGCACCGTCGGCTGAAGTTGGTCCTCGACGGCTTTTTTTTTGGCCAATTCGAAATGTTGAATCGGCGTCGGAGCTCGTCGGTCCGTCGGGCCATCTGATCATTCTGATTGGCCGTTCAGCTACTGCCACCTGCTGGTACAGAAATGCATTTCATCTTACGCAGGCGCAGAACGGACGTGCTACTTGGCCGTCAGGTGTTGAGCATTGGTTTGGTGTGTCAGGGCAACTTTGGACCCAGACACTGCCGACGTGAGCCAACCCCGCAGTCTGCTTTCGTCGCCACTAGTTCGTCGGCGTCGGCTTGGTGTGTTCCGGCCTTAAGATTTCCTCCTCACTATTAAAAGATGTCTGGGAGCTTTTCTTTGGCTAATTTTCCACACTGTATTGCATGCAAAAAATAATAGGAAAAAAACCCCCTCTACACTCAATTTGAAGAAAAGCATTTATTTTGTGAGCTGAAGTTGAGTAACTTGAGTTAAGTTGAACAGAGAAAACATTTCAGAAGATGGACAGTATATGAATATATAGGTTTATCTCAATTCAAAATTGGACTTTGGATGATATTTTATATCTCCATCTCTATACAAGTGAACATAAACGTCCAAAGCATTAAAACTTTTTTCTTTTTTTTTTTTTGAGGAAAAAAAACAAAGCGATAACAGTATGTTTTGCTTAGCAAATAATGCGACAAGCTACAATACTTTTAAATATTTATTGCCATTACTGCATCTTAATGAGACAGGCTAAAGGAAATTTTGGAGTTTGTAGGGTTCTGGTGCTTGACACAATCAGCAGGTAGATAAAGCACCATCCTTGTCATGGACTGTTGTCTGAAAGACTAGTCATTTTTCATGCAGCCCTTAAACACGGATGCTGATGTTTTTCTCTTTTCAAAATCTTTGCAAATATTACCAAATTCAAATGCTTACAATCATTCAAATGGCGATCAACCAACTTAATGTCATATATGAAGGCATTTAAAGAAATTTAAAATAGAATAAAGGCAAGTTTTCTTTTGGTATTCAAACTAAACACACAATGCCGACACCTTTGACCAGATAAAAAAAAAAAAAAAAAACTGCTTTCTTAACGTTTACACATCCCTTCTTTTTCAATTTTTTTACCAAAAAATGTCATTTGTTAATAACAAAACTATGAACAGTTTCAAAAAATATCACCTCTACAATATAACATCAATAATTAAGATCCTTCATTGAACTTAGTGGAGTACCCTCATCAGCCATGAACGAACTTACAATTTCGTAAGATAAAGAAACTGTAGCATAAACCTAAATAAACGTGAAATACCACTTTTGGTGTAACAACCAATTTATGCTAGGGCTCAAAGTAGGTGCTAAGTGCGAAGCAAAGACCACGCTACAGAGAAACTTGCTCAAAACTCTGGATTCCCACAACAAATATTCGCTTTTTTTTCGTTCTTATATGGGTGTGGTATTTGTAGTGTCTACTTATACATTAGTAGGCATTCGGTAAGCATTGTGTATCACTCTCAGGGTCATTTAGTCAAAAGGGCTGAAGTCCCTCTCTAAGTTTTCAGATTCATCGTCATCAGAAAAGAAGTCGTCATCATCAATGTCTTCCTCATCGTAATCCTCGTGCCATTCAGGAACGTATTCATCGTCATACTCATCATCCTCTTCTGCTTCATCGCCGGGGTCCTCGTTGTTGTTGTTGTCGGAGTCTCCGGACTCAGAGCCTCCATCTGATTTGGACCTGAAATTATACAAAAAATTAAAGAACCTGCACAGTGTCAGTGGCATTTCTCTGTAAATGTGTGGTTGCTCACTCTTTGTTGGCATCTGTGTGGTTAGCCAGATTAGAGGCCTGCGCCGTCTCCTGGTCTGACCCAGTCTTGGATTGATATCCTACACGGAAGTCCTGCCAGTAAAGACCATTTATCAGGTCAAAATGTGGTCAAATGTGTTGCTTTGAATGTTTAAAGGGGGGGTGTAATGCTATTTCATGCATTCTGACTTATTTACACTGTTAAAGAGTTGCATTCTCATGCTAAACATGGCCAAAGTTTCAAAACACGAGTTGGACGTATGACGGAGTATTTCTGTGCCAAATACACTACTTCCGGTTTCAGAGAGGTTTTTTTCGAGTATGGCCTGTATGACGTCAAAAGAGAGCGGAATTCCTTGTATAGGCACTTCGCCCTTTGAAGGCTGTATACATCATCGAGGCAGTCTCATTTAAGAAAAATAACTGTTAGATTGCAACGCAAGTAAGAAATTACAGTATTTTACACCTCACAATGAATATCAGTCAATTTTATTACGGTTACTTTTCTTAAATATGACATCCTTGATGAAGTATTCAGCCTTCAAATGCAACCTCCGAAGGACGCAGCCTCCGAAATGAGACGCAGCTCCTGTCACCAAAGGAGTTTGTTTTTGGTTGTGAGGGAAAGATTACCTTTTTCAGCTTCCCAAAGAACCCAGCGTCAAGGGAACAGAGGATGAAGTTTGTTTTTCCGGGGCAGCAATGGAGTTGTACATGTATGTTTGTTTGTTCCCGGGATTTCGGTGATGAATACTTTGTAAACAAGTCCCAGTTCGGCGCTGGATTTGCAGATCGCGATTGGTGAGTAAAGATGCATCAGATGTCTGTGTTTTGTTGGCAATCAGTGCGCAAGTGCATATAATGTAAACACCACAAATGTTTTTTGTTCCCTATTTATTTATAATGATGTCGCAGCTAGCAGACGATCTCTACGCAAAAGCTGTGCGCGCTCGTGACTTTAGCTCCACCCACAGCACTGACTGCAGACACGCCTCCAGGAGCTCGGCTTTTTTCGGAAAGACTCGGTTTAGCATATCTATCTTTTATAAATATGACAAAACTAAAGACTTTTTGGAGATATGAAGAATGCATTGTTACTCTAGAATGTACTCAAGATTAACATGAGATTGGCAGAAACTGTGTGTGATACCCCCCCTTTAAGCCTAAAAAAAGTACACAAGTGAGAATATGTAAGAGTAGATTTACCTGAGTGGAGTGCTGGAGGATGGCCACAAGACGCTCCTGAATACGGCGAATAAGCTCTAGGCCAGTATTAAGGTGCTCAGGTTTTAGGAGTCGGACACAGGATGCAAGATCAGTGCACTGCAGCAGGGTCTCCTCTGAAACCAAAAATCACAACCATCATGAAACATAATTGAATTAGAGCAGGTAGATGAAAAGCTAATAATTAATTGATTCTTGAGATAAGGGACAAAAAACATGTTTTAAAAGTTAGTTATCATCATTTAATAATACATTATTTTTAAACTGATTTATTTGTAGACAAAGGTCTCGGCTAATGAACCATGTCAGGGAACAGGTATTTCTGAAAATGTAAATTTTTAGAAAAAAAAAAACAAACAACACATTTATTCACTTCAGAACTTAAATTTGTGTCAACTCCGTCAGACGCATTAAAAAGTATGATATTTTAATTTGATACATCCAACAACAGTGTAAAGTCTTCAGTTATGTAATAACGGTGTTTCAGTAAAGGAGCAAAGTGGAAAAAAAATTAATTCTCTAAATTGTTTTCTTGGGTTGGGGTTATTATAAATAATCCAGTTCCTAAATTCCTTAATTCTCTAACCTCCTTTTTAATATTAAACATATATAACGAATGTTCTTAGGTAAATCAGACATGATATCAAGTAGTTCAGCTGATGTTTTAATATTTTAACACAATGAATTGAAAGAAGAAAAAGACATTTCTTTCAAAATTAACAAAAACCTTTACTTGATGTTAAAAACCGACAGAGTTGACAAATACTGACGTGTTGACAAATACTGACGGTTTTGACAAAGGTCCTGGTGGGGCCAGATATACAGTATATGAACATAGAATCATGAACAATATTAGAAAAATTCACCATATGCAAAAAACATATTGAATCACATTATATAGACTTTTTGAGAGCACTTGTCAACCATTGGACCTGACGGAGTTGATGTCTGACGGAGATGAAAAAATTGAATATTTTTCCACCTTAACCACGTGTTGTACAATGGAGCAATTCTGTTTTCTTTCTCAGTTGTAGCTGCCTTAATAGACATATCAAAAATGCCAAGATTTATCCCACAACTATTTACAGAAACGATTACACCGGGATGACGGAGTTGACATGTTAATGCTGTGGCCGCAGAGATTTCAACATTGTATAAAATATAAAAAAAATATAAAACTTCCAGGACTATGTGTCTTACTGTGAGATCCACAATGAGCAGGAAATAGTTAGTGCTTCTCAGAGTTGAAGACGACCATGACATTTCCTGATTTATTTAGAATTATAAAAAATCCTGACGGAGTTGACTGAAAGTCAGGACAATACTAACAATACTAATACTAACAAAATTATTTAAAGATAAAAGCAATGAATGTCCCGAATATCCAGATTTCCTTTAGATGTAACCTTTTAACAATTTTTATTTTGATGAATTTATTTATTTTTAACATAATGAAGGCTTTTGTGTGTAGGACATGTTTTGCAATAACATGTTATATTCAGTGTCTGAAAGCTTCTCGGTTCACAGCAAATGCAGTGAACTCCATGCATGCGCTGCGAGTTTAATGCGCATTTAGGAGTTTAACGTGTGCTAGGTTTACTTCATTTAAACATTCACAGAATTTCCAACATTTTTTGTGGACAGAAGTTTACAGCATTTCGTCAGTATTACGGCAAAATAAAAGCTAAAAAAAAAGAGAATTATTTAAAGCTTGAGAGTTTGAACGAGTGAAAGTGAAGCATTAATAGACATGAATATCAGTATTGCAACTCGCAGTGTAAATAAAATAAAAAAGAGGTTTGAGTCCACTTTAAAGTCTAGCTACAAAGTCAAAATAAAATAGTTACTAATAAAAGATTAGATATTTTATCTATTTACCTGCATGTCATGTCACCATTAACTGACATTAGAAAACCATGAACATGTCAATGTCATTAAATTATTGAAATATTAATTTAAAATCTCAGGAGGCATTTCAAGAATATGAATGGGAAAAATACTTCCATAACCAAGGTCGATTGAAAAAAGTTTGTGGTCTTCGTTGCATTTGTCTTTCCAAAACATTCTCATCATTACTCAAAAACAGTACACAATGACTGAATGTCAGAGTGCAGAGGGAGCTTTCCCTAACACCCACCAAGCAGGATCTGCAGGGCGTTAGTATGAAGGTCCAGAGCTTCTGTCTGTTGCTCCATCACATCCATCTTCTCAGTGTCCTGGTTGTAATAGCTGTACACACAGGAGTACGCCAGCACCTACACGACAAATTACACAAATACAACCATAAGGATAAAGAAAACAAATGAAAATATCAAAATAAATTAAAGCCATTTAAGATTCCCACCTTTCGAGCTTGAGCAAGAATCTTGCAGGCGTCAATCACAAATGTCAAAGACTTCATCTGTAAAGCTTCATTTATAGAAAACACCTTGTTCTCCAGGTTGATCGCAAAGTCCTACAGAAAGCAACAGACAGATACTTACATACTAAACTTGAACAGAATTTCAAAAGTTTGAAATGAACTTGATTAATAGCTCCAACAAACCTTGGCTTGGTTATGAAATGTGCATCTCTCATTGTAGTCTTGGAACTTCTTCTCTTGCCTTGCAGCTTTACTCACCTGTGATTGCATATTAAGAGATACAGAGAACCTTTAGGGCTGGGCCAAGAAGTCTGAATATTTACAACATGCAAATATTTAAAATCAGTGTCTGAATTTAAACCTAGGTGCCAAAATTTCTGTTACGTCCAGCACTACCAGGTGCTATGTCAGAACGCTGGCTCAGTATTAGTAACGTAAACAGCGTACGAGAATGACACAGGAGAGAAGATATTGTTGAATAAAGTTATTTTTGTTTTGTTTTTGAGCACAAAAAGTTAAGGTTGAACCTCTTTAATCACTTGGACTGTTTTAACAATGTCTTTAGTACCTTTCTGGACCTTGAAAGTGTTGATTATATTGCTGTCTATGGACGAGTCATATACCTCTTCGATTATCAAAAATATCTTAATTTGTGTTCCTAAGATGAACGAAGGTCTTACGGTGTGGAACGACATTAGGGTGAGTAATTAATGACAGAACTTTTATTTTTGGGTGAACTAACAAACTCTTTAACTCCGAGGGACAAGAATGATTTATCTGCAACCTTAGTTCACACGTACAAGATCATTTTGCAATCAGTCTTCTGAAGATACTTACCATGGCTGAGCAGTTATAATAATCTTTATGTGTTGGCTTCCATGGCTTCAGACATCTCCAGCAAAATCCATGATTACATTTGGCACATGTCATACTACATAGAGATAGATATAAGGTATAAATTTAGTAGTAAAGTTAACTGTTGCACAGTTCTAGTTCAAACTTGATCATTAATACACATTCTCTGATCTAACAATTTCTTTATAAACAAATTTTTTTTAAGTGCACATTTAAGTAGTGTAGTTCAAAAAAGTAAACAGAAATTAGACATCTTCAAGCATTCTATAGTGGTAGTGATGAAACCGATTAAAGCATGTACACTCACTGTAGGCAACCCTCATTCTTCTCAATCTGAGCCTGGCAGCTGGGGCATCGCTTGGATATAAGTTTGGCCAGGTGTTTACTCTGTGCTTCCATACTCATCCCCTCATAATAGCCTCCATCATCCATCCATTGAGACATGTGACTGCAGCTGGCTGGGTAGTGCGCCTGATGATTGGACGAAAGAGATTAATGAGGCGTGAGTACAGATTAGGCAGCACAAACACAGGTGTTTATCTCAATCATTTCATAAAACCATGGCTTATACTTTTAAAGCTTATTGGTTGTATCTTACAATACACATGTAACCTCCTTGTAATTTCCAACATTCACTGTGTAAGATTTCTATTAAACTGTATTTAAATTAATAAAGTATAATCAATGTGAATATAAACCATTTACAGTACACAATTATTCAACTATTATAGCTATATTTAACTGTGTATGTTGAGGCCTATAAGAGAATGGAATGTCCTCACATAAAAGTTGCCATTAATAAAAACCATGAGATGATCTTGTGCCGATATGCGATGATGAACTGATGACTCTTTGTGCTACCATCATATGAGAAAACATGTGATGAACTGAGGCCTCTTGAGTCACATAATATAGGTTGGGGCCAATGGTGGCATACATAAAATGTATTGACTTGGATTAGAGTATATGAAAAACTGTATACAAGACTGTCAAGACAAGACTGGAGCTGCTCTGCAGACCAACTCAGATTTATATCGCTGATAAAAAAAAAAAAAAAGTCCATCTTTAGGCATCAAAACAAAAGATTTTGAGAGTGAATTTTTTCCTCAGAGGCGGCAAAAGCCATGACATCACAATGTACCTATTATTTTTTTTTAAACTGTAAAAATACTAAAAAAGTACAAAATACAATAAAATATTTATATTTTGTTTTCTTATTTAAATCAACACAACATAAAAGGCAATAAAACATACTACCATGATCTATTAATAATTTGTAATTATGTGCTTTGTTGTCAATGCAATGCAAAACATATTAATGGTTCTAAACATATTACTTGTCAAAAGTTTGGAACAATTAAGATTTTAAAATATTTTTGAGTCTCTTATGCTCACAAAGGCTGCATTTATTTGATCAAAAATAAGGTACAAACAGCAATACCGTGAAATAGATTTATAATTTAAATCTATTTTAATACATTTTAAAATAATGATAATAACAAGAACTGCAAGCAGTTTCACGGGGCTCTTCGGGGCTTAGTGCAATGCGGATGAGCAGAAATGAGCAGAAGTTCAGATGAGAACGAACACAGAATGAACAAACACACACGTATATCTAATCCAAGTGGAATAAATTAGTACAACGCTTATCCGGATAATAAAGAAATTGAAATGACACAACATTACACACAAGTTTATAAAGTTACCCCACAATCTCTGGATCAGATACCTATCAATCTTGTCGTTGTGCCACTGGGCAGGCGCATGTTCACACACCTGCTGAAGTTCAGTAGTTCAAGCGAGAATTAACTCAAAATGAAGAATTTTTATAAAAATGCAACCCATGTTATATTTAATAAGTTCGGTTTATTTAATTCTCAGAAAGACTGGAACAGAAGCAACTTTTACAAAATAACCATTTAGCATACTAAGCTAACTAGCATAAGAAAACAAACACAGGCAGGGTCAACTTTGGAGACATATTTCTCAGGAACGATAGCGAATATCAAAAATCTGTTCAGCCATTTCTGTGTGGCTCGGTCCAAAAATCATCTAAGCTGATTTGGGACAAAATTAGGCAAAGTTTGTAGGAGGAGTAGCGAAAAAAACTGTTTTTCCTTTGCTTCAATATGGCGGACAGTCACATTTAAGAAAAATGACATGACACATCGTCAGAATCTCCATAAGCCAGGGAACAAAATGACAAAGAGAAAAATTTGGACAATGTTTTCAATTATAATCATTTTTGCAAAAATCGTTATATCTCTGGAACACTAGGTGGCACTGTGTTCAAACTTCTCAGCTACCTTCAGGACATTCTGATGACGACACCTTTGATGAATTTTTGTGAAGATACTGTTTGTCAAATTGTTTAAAAGATATTGGAATTTATGGCAAAATTCAAAATGAGGGCTGGATGGCTCATCCGATCCTGGCAAAATCAGAATCAGCATAGACACCAAGATTATGATTTTCTGACAAACTGTTCAAAAGTTATGAGCAAAAATAGCCATTTTTCAGATCTCATGACCTGTAGGTGGCGCAGTTTCCAAATCTGGCATGGACCCTCAAATCATGGTTCCGACGAAGCATGCCGATTTTCGTTTCGATTGCTCAAAGTTTGGTGGAGATACAGCCTCTAAATCAATTTCGGGTCGACCTCATTAAGTTTGCAACAACATAACTTTTAAACAAAGATGAATAAAAAAAAAATTCTGTTCAGTCATTTCTGTGCGTCTCAGTCCAAAGATCATCTGATCAAATTTTGGACAAATTTTGAAGGAGGAGTAGCGAAAAAACTGAATACTGTACTTTTCAAAATGTCCACTACTGTAATGGCCGGAGTCTTAATGTAAGATGTTGAATGGCATCAGCATGAAGAGAGAAATCGAGTGTACTAAGTTAAATTTTTCTAGAACAAAGGGTTCAAAAGTTATAACCTTTAGAAAAGTTAATTTTTGAACTGGTGGTGGTCGCTATAGAGTTGGTTCTAGAGACTCCAAAATCGGTCCAATCACTATTCATGACCATCTCTACAACTGTGCCAAATTTCTTTATTTTCTCATGTTTCGTTGATAGGGCTGCCATACACTCCCATTCGGGAAAAATAATAATTAGAATACTAACAATTACAATATGATAATGTATTATTTTATTAAAATAATTAATAATTTATTTTTGTGATCAAAGCTGAATTTTCAGCATCATTACTCCAGTCTTCAGTGTCACATGATCCTTCAGAAATCATTCTAATATGATGATTTGCTTCTCAAGAAACATTTCTGATTATCAATGTTGAAACAGTTGTGCTGCTTCATATTTCTGTGGAAACCATAATGCACTACCATTCAAAGGTTGGGAGTACATACGATTAAAAAAGAAGGGGAAAAAAAGAAATTCATACTTTTATTCATCAAGGATGCATTAAATTGATCAAGCGTGACAGAAATATTTTGTAACATTATAAATGCTTGTTCTTATTCAAATAAATACTGGTCTACTAAACTTTCTATTCAACACTGATAATAATAAGAAACATTACTAATTGACCACCAATTACAAGTGATGATAACTGAGCAGCAATTCATCATATTAGAATGATTTCTGAAGGATCATGTGACACTGAAGACTGGAGTAATGATGCTGAAAATTCAGCTTTGATCACAGGAATAAATTATATTTGAAAAAACTATAAAAATATAAAACAGTTATGTTAAATTGTAATACTGTTTCACAATATTACAGTTTTTACTGTATTTTTTGATCAAATGAACGCAGTCTTGGTGAGCAGAAGAGACTTTTTCAAAAACACACACAAAAAAAAAAAATCTTAAATGTTCCAAACTTTTAACCGGCAGTGTATAGAGTTGAATTACGACCCGCACATGATCTCAACAAGTTTCTCTATATCAGTCACTCTTTGAAAGTCACCTCTGGGAAGTTACAGCTGAAACAGGAAGACCAGCAGCACTTGGAGCAGGTGCCCATGCTACCAATGTTCTCCTTGCACAGGATCTGGTCACAGCCTTGAGGGTTGGTACACCAGGTCAGGTTGGAGCAGCACTCCACAAAGCCTCGCAGAAGGGCACTGTCATACTGCAGGAGAAAGCACAGGACACAAAGTCATTCTCAGGTCCCTCAACCCACAGAGTGAGCATATGTTGAACCTGCACATACTTTGGCAATGGTGTCCTTATCAGTGAGGATGTTGTGGAAGAACTTCGAAGTTGGCTGAGCCCGACAGTCTGTGATCGGACAGTCGCAGTTCATGACCAGATTCTGTTCAATACGAGCAGTGAGGTACTCCTGCCAGCAGGACTAATGGGAAACAGAGAAATGGCACAAATGTTTAACATGTAGCAAAAGATATTAGGGCATTGACCAACACTAGGGGTGTGAGATCGCATGAGATTAAAATGTGACGAGATTTCTCATTGAGGTGAAAAACTGTCTCACGATATTGCCATGAAATTAGGATAGAATATGCCACCACTACGTTTACATTAGGCCTCCACCGCCGTTTTGTCTTTTATAGAAATAAAAACCATTTTTTATTTCTCATAAATCATGTACAGTCCTAAGGTCTGAAGAGACTTTATCCTGTGAAATCATACAGGAGAGAAGTCAGTCAGTTTTATAGTGCTTCAGTATATGTCTTTTACTGCATATGATAATTAATACTGAGAAAGTAGAACTGAAACGACATTCATTACAAGACGATTAGTTAAAACATTTCAAATGCACCTGCAGACTATTTCTACTAGGGTTTCTTAAAAATACAGTTTAAAAATCTTGTCTAGTTCTCGTGAACTCAATCTCGTGTCTCGTCTCGTGAGCCGTCTCATCACACCCCTAACCAATACATATGAGTGTCGCTGACATATTAATGAAATCAAAACTGAATAATGAAATTAGTCTGTATGTTAGCGGCTGGTCATCTATATGTAGTGTAAAAAAGTCAAAATTAAATTTGTTCACATGAACATCTTTCTCTTCCATGAAAACTGACCAAAAATATTTGTGATCCACTTGCACTAAACAGAATAAAATGCTTCATAAAATAAGAATATCCCTCCCTTTAATACTACCTGCAACCGACTAGCAACTGCATCTAGAAAATCATGCTTTATAGCTATAGTCTCTTCTGCTCACCAAGGCTGCATTTGACCAAAACACAGTAAAACCATAATATTCTGAAATATTACAATTTAAAATAGCTGTTTTCTATTTGAATATATAGTTTAACATTATTTATTCCTGTGATCAAAGCTGAATTTTCCACATCATTACTCCAGTCTTCAGTGTCACATGATCCTTCAGGAATCACTTTAATATGCTGTTTTGCTGCTCAAAAAACATTTCTGATTATCATCAATGTTGAAAACAGTTGTTGCGTAATACTTTTATGGAAACTACGTTTCATTATTTTCATGAATACAAAGTTATAAAAGCAGCAATTATTTGAAAAACAAATTTTATATAAATGTCTTTACTGTCATATTTGATCAGTTTAATGCATCCTTGATGAATAGAAGCAAAAATTTAAACAATCTTTTGTACAATAGTGTATTTTGAGAAGGTTTTAACCCCACACTCACCCTGCAGCAGTAATGCATGCAGCAGAGCATGGGAGGGGGGTCACTCTCTTTGGACTGGGAAAGGCACACGGGACATTGGGCCACGGGGCCTGGGGCCGGCTGGGGGTTGCGGATCTTGAGGCCGGCAGCCAGGACCAGGGCGTCTGGGTCGTCAGTGTACCGCTGGATCAACAAGTCCACGTTCCATTTGCAGTGCATGAGCAGGTGCTCGGCCCGGTCCAAATCCAGACTCAGGGTTCCCGCCACCTGCTGAACGGTGCGCTGCATCAGCTGCTTGACCTCCTCTTGAGTCATTGTGCGACCCATGGAGAACAGCACAGCCTCCAGCACGCCGTCCTCCATATGCTGCGGGGGAACTATAAGGCCTCCCAGGCTGCAGAGGGAGATATACACACATACATAAAAAATGTCATTATGTGGACTTGTGCGATATAGCATTGCAGACTTTCTCAGGGAAGGGCATTTTGATTCTTAACAGCAGGCCCAGACAGAATCTGCAGACCTTTCCACATTAGCAGTGCTGATTTTAGGATGTGTGGAATGGTTTTAGACATGGAAACTAATGGTACTAAAGTAGTAGTAGTACAGCATGGAATAACATGGAAATTAATAGTACTAGACTTTCACTGGTAGCTGAAAGAAGGACTAGTCTTCCAATTCTGTGGAACTCTGCAGTGCTGTTCCATGTGGACTTACTCATCAACATTTATTACCATATAAAATCTACAACATTTATTGAACATTTATCCTGAGCAAATATAGATTTTAACTTCTTTATATACAGCAGTTTTTAATAAGATACCAACAGAA
This sequence comes from Ctenopharyngodon idella, assembly GCF_019924925.1. Taxonomy (NCBI): domain Eukaryota; kingdom Metazoa; phylum Chordata; class Actinopteri; order Cypriniformes; family Xenocyprididae; genus Ctenopharyngodon; species Ctenopharyngodon idella. The sequence continues at coordinate 34,417,452 of NC_067232.1, forward strand.
TTATTTCTCTGTATAAATATAATTTGTTCATTTTTAAAAAATGTTTTAGATTTAAAATTAATATATAAAATAAATTTAGAGTAAAAACTCTTTTAGATAAGTATGAATGTGTGAATGACAAAACACTGAATCATTCAGCTAAATCTTGAAATAAAATGATTCATTTCTTTTTACATAGAATAAATGAGCAACAAACATGATTCAAAATTTAAAATGTCTTTATTTTTTTATGTATTAAACATAAATGCCTTAAATCACTTTTTTGAACATATCTAGCATATCTATGCTAAAATTCTGTGCTGAAGAAACATAAGTATTAGATTTTTAAAAAAAGTGGACAAAAAAAAACAATTTCCTAGTAGACGGACTCCTTAAGAGATAGTTCACCCAAAACTGAATCATTTCCTCATTCAGATGTTGTTTCAAAGCCATAAGACTTCTGTTCAAATATCCTTAAGTGTTTTGAAGATGAACAAATTTAATTTAGGCCTTATACATGAACATTAACACACAGAGCAAACTGAATATGGCAAATGAAAGTTCAAACACTCTTGGTTTGACATGCAACAACCAATGAGGTTTGTATGTTGTCACTCAAATACAGTTGAGCTGCAATTGGCCATGTTTGATGTGCTCTATGTGTGTGCATTGATCAATGTGAATTAATCTGCGTCTCTTCAGACGATTTGGATTAAACCACTTGATTAATATGATGTCTTGCTGTACTTTTTAATACATGAAAGTTTTGGTTTTGTGGACTTTCAATGGTGGGACAAAAGGATGAGATAATATTAAAAACATCTTCATTTGTGTTCCGAAGATGAACGAAAGTCTTATGGGAGAACAAACCGAGGGTGAGGAAATGACAAAAATGGTTAAACTAACCCTTCAACTACGGCACAGGCAGGAAATGAACCGCCTTCAATTTATAACAGGACTGAATTTCAGTCCACTGATGATCACAAATGTTAGTGCTATTAACAACAAGATAAAGAGCATCTCTTAAGGCATTCCTTTGGCTGACGCCAATACTCACACCGACCCATGAGGAATGGACCAGCTCTGTCCTTGCGTAGGTCAAAGTTAGTGCAACTGCATATGTTAAACTAGATCAAAACAGATGAAGTAAAAACAAGCAGCAAACCACTTCCTGTGCCAAAATGAAAATCCTGCCTCACAGAGACTGTTCCGAAAACCATTGAGCTGCCTTGCTGTCTATTGCTGACATAGGCAGCTCCCTTCTATGGCACACAAAACCTCTTGAATGATTTGGATGCTCTACATGCGCAGCAGCTCCGCATATCCCACAAACAGCTCTCTGCATGGGACACTCAACCGATTCCAAGAGTGCTTGATGTTAGTTAACGACAAAACATTTGTTATTCATGCTGCATATCTTCCTAATAGCATCACAAGCGTGTCTAGGTAGGCAGCTCACTAGGTTTTGGAACGGAGCAGCACACACAGGAAATTTAAAGAGCTTACAACAAAAAAAGAAACAGGACAGACAAGCTATTCGCCCCGACGAGAGCAACTGTTTGACATCAGTGCATCTCTTGTTTCAGAAAAAGAAAAGCCCTGAGAGGGGAGGGAAAAACTTCAATGAAAGCCACGTTCTTTGCCTCCTTTCTTGCACGCGGGTCTAGGGTTCAAGGGTTAAGGGTCATCTGCACACCTGGTGTCGGCCTTGCTGCCGCCGCTGCTTGCAGAGCTTTTTTTCCCGTCAATCTTAAAGGAGAACTGCGCCTGGCCCTTTCTAGGTGTGGACGGGTCCTCCATCAAGAACTCCACGATGTGTGGGCTGTCCTCGTTACGTCGAAGGTAGCCTTTGTTGATGACATGCATGATGCAGGAGAGCACGTCAGTAGTGCTGCAGCTGAAGCGAACCAAGGCGCGAGTCTGACTCGCCTCCTGCTTCTGACACCTGTCCAACACCTGCAACAGCACAAGAAACACGCAAAAAGCACAAAAACTCTCATCTTCAGTTACATGTGTGTGGTTTGTTTTCAATGATCACATTTGTTCATAATTAATCAAATCAAAAGAAAATTATATATAATTATATTTACCAAAGTCTACTTTCAGGATTATTAGATTTGAATGATGACAGTTTTCATGGAAATGACCATTTATTTATTTCACAAAATATTCTTTCAGTGTAAAAATTTGTTAAATCTAGGGGTGTGACAAGATCTCGTGTTACGAGATCTCGCGATATTAAAATGTGACAAGATTTCTGTTTGAGGTGAAAAGCTGCCTTGTGATATCGCCATGATGGAGCGTGAGGGTAAAATTAGCATAGAATATACCACCGCTACGTTTATATTACATTATGGTGCCCACATCGGCAACGCCTCCACTGTCGTTTTACTTTTTTATAGGAATAAAAACCATTTAATCCATTTGAATATTGGTTGTTTCAATTGTAAACTATTGTAAACATCTGCTCTGCTCATCCAGTATGAGCTGCAGTCTCGCACACAGTGCAGCAGGAATCACAGTTCACTGATCACGTGACAAGAGTAAGGCGAGATGACTAACAAGACCATGGTGGAGGATTCGCTGAGCAACAGAGCTTAAGTGTCTGATAAATGTCTTATCTTGTAGAATGCGCAGAGTACACGCGATCACGAATTTGAAAGTGAAAGTTAAACGTGAGCTCCCTGTTGCGCGCAAGTTAGGCTACATACAATAGCCTGTCTTCCAATATCAAACCTATCTTAAGCTAGGCTGTGTAGTTGTAACCACCTCTTTGCTCTGGTCTCTGTTTTGGTCTCTGTTTGCACTTTGAATATTGAGAGAGTACTTTGATTTTGGTTGCACTAATTGTTTTCACTTAAGCTTACTTCAATTTTTCCAGTCATGAATTTTGTCATTGAGGATTTCTTAAAAATACTGTGCAAAAATCTTGTCTCTTCTCGTTCTCGTGAACCCAACCTTGTGTCTCGTCTCATCATGAGCTAAGTGTCTTGTCACACCACTAGTTAGAGTTGTCAAAAGTACCGACTTTCTTTTTGTATTACAGTAATAAGATTTTTTTTACATTACAGTAATGAGAAAATTGGAGGAAAATGCTTTAATGCCATGAAAATGATGATAATACCAAAATTAAGAGTAATAAAATAGGCCTCATGCAAAACATAGTATCTATTGATTTTGGGATGAACTATGATCTGGACATGATCCTAACAGGTTTGAGAGTATTGTATCAAATCTTTAACATTTTTTTTTATTTTTATTCAAAGGGCTGCCTATAGGTCATGCACTCTTTTGCAGATCCATACTTTACCTTGAACACCAAATTGTCAATATGCATCTCCTTCTCATTCTTCATGATCTGCACAATGAGACAGTAGACGTAGTTCCTCTTCCTCTCTAGTGTGAGCGCAGCATCTTCATCCACATTCAGGTAGGTCTGCTTGGGAAGCAGGAAATGGTAACCGTTTCTCTCTGAGCTCTGCGAGAGGGACTTCTTGTTCAATCTCAGGACCCCTGAAAAGTTAATCACAGCATTTTTTAAATTAGATTCAAAAGCATTGTTTTAATTCAGAATTCAATACTCTGAACTGAATGACTCAATTCAGCAATTCAGATTTTCACATTTTTAAATGCATTTACAGTACCCATCAAAAGTTTGGTACAATTATGAAAGAAGTCTCTTATGCCCACCAAAGCTGCATTTTGTTTTATCAAAAATACATTAATACCGTAATATTAATGCGATTATGTACAATTTAAAATAACTGTTTTCTTTTTTAATATAGAAAGTTGAATTTTCAGCAGCCATTACTTCAGTCTTCAGTGTCACATGATCCTTCAGAAATCATTCTAATATGCTGATTTGAAGCCTAATTATTATTGATTATTTATTATTATTAAGCTTCAAATTGGCTGCTGAAAATTCAATTTTGACCACAGGAATAAAATGACATTTTTAAAACTATTAAAATAGAAAACAGTTATTTTATATTATTTCACAATATTACTGTTTTTACAGTATTTTTGATTAAAAAAAAAAAAAAAAAAACACAGCTTTGGTGAGAATAAGAGATTTTTTTCAAAAATAACTAAAATAATTAATTCTAAACTTGTGACCGGTAGTGCATGAGATTCCTAAAATACTTTCCTTATTGTATCCCAAGCAAAAAAATGAATAATCGTATTTCAAAATCAAGGGAGGATTTTTATTTGATGCGTCTTCTCATTTCGTTGTAATGAGGTGGTGTTCTCACCTTTCATGGGGTCCTGGCTACAGTCGGTGTGAGTGAGAACCCCCTTCTCTGCAGTGAGAGGTTTGAGGGCATGGCTCAGCATAGCGGGGGAAAGACCCGTGGCCTGCTGCAGCATCTCCACGCTCACATCCTGTAGAAAATGAAGAAGTGAGCGATTCTGAAGCTAGTTCATATTAAGATTCAAATCATGCCCAGGTTTGCATTGATTTTGAAAGAATACCTCATGTTGGTTGAACTGTAGCAGGATGTACATCTGCAGTGTGGAGACGTAGAGAGTGCAGGAGCCATACTGAAGCTCTGCATGGCCGAGCCACGTCCACTGCAGCCGGCGTGGCTTACTGTGGGTCAAGCTATACATGCGCTGACCTATAGGACAGACACACATAGAGATTAACATTCAAACTACAACAGAATCATGGTGATGCCCTACCAACTGTATCATGCATATTGCAAGAGATTACATATCAGTACAGTGGAGTTTCAACTAACCGTTGGTGTAAAACTCAGTGAATTCAGCCAGGTAATTGCAGAGTTGAGCAGGAAAGTGTTTGCTGGGGTTCTCGAGGTAGCAAGGAGCTGACACAACCCAGCAACGTGGGGATAACACCAACACTTTCACGTCACTCTCTTCCTCGGGTTCAGACACATCTTCATCCATCATCTGATCAAAACATGATGAACAACAAAATGCACTATTATCATTTAAAAAGGACCAAGTAATTCTAGAACAGGGATGGGCAACAGTCCCCGAGGGCCACTGTCCTGCAGAGTAGAGGGCTGCATTGGGATTTGGAGCCCCACGGATCCCTTTCTTGTAAAATATGCAGTGTAATCGGTAACACCGGTGTTTTCACAAGTTTATTAATTAGTGGGAATATTTCCTTACCAGCACATCCCTATGTATAGACTAGATGTTTAAGTAAAATGCTGATAAATACCTAGAATGCAAGATAGACTAATTTTTTCTTTTATTTTCTTTCTGCAGAACCCCTAGCACCCCTACTTTCTGCTGTACTGCTCACGCTCACAGGTAAAACGATGTTCGCTCTGTTTTAGATATTGATATTGCTATTTAGCTGTTTCAAAGAAATGTTAATTTGCTTGCTTTTAAGTAATGATAAAGATATAGGGTATAAACAACTGCATTTAGCTTCCTTTGTTTATTATGTAGAACAAAAGGTGTGAAAATTAAGTTTATGAACTTAATGTTTGTAACCAACCACAAAGGTTAATAAGAGAAGGTGTTAAAACCACAAACAGGTAAAACAAATGAAGGCTACAATGAAGAAGGAGAAAAGTGCTAGAAGAAGAACAGCGCAACAGAGTAGGCGACAGTGGAAGGACTTCGGGATGATTAAACAGGATTTACAGAGACCGATACTCCTACAACAGGAAGATTGAAAAAGTAGTATAAAAAGACTGAGAGGTGAAGCACTCTTTAGGTCAGGTATGTCAAACATGCGGCCCAGGATGGTGTCTAATCTGGCCTGGGGGAAGATTAGAACAATAATAGATAACAGACATGCACCGGTCGACTGGTCATAAATCGGAACGGATTTAAATTTTTTTATTGGACGAGCTCTATTCCGGACTTGCACACCAAAAGCTTTTCAATCATTTCCTAAAATGTCATTTGTGTGGGAACATTACAAAATCTGTAAACAGGACGTTAACACAGGCCAGAGAGAGGACATGCTGAAGACGGATGCAAAGAAGAGAACACAGATGCACCAGCAGAGAAAATACTGTACAGGCACAGAAAACTCACTGTTGGTGAAATACAGGAAGAAAAATATAAATATTGAAATGAGGGTAAGGTTTATATGAATGTATCTATGAAAGGAAACTGTCTTCAGAATAGTTTTGATGGCATTTTCTTGCCCTCTTACCTCCATATACAGTAGTGTTTATAAGCGCAGCGCTGCTTTGTGTACAGCGGTAAACAAGGAAACGATATATCACTGCTGTTCCATAAGCGCCACCTACTGTCAGAGTGAATTTGCATTTTCATTCAGTCTGTTGATTTTGTTTTGTGCAGGTGTCTTTAGCATAATTATTGCATAATTTCACAAAAGTCAGACCATTCTGCTTTTGCTTTAAATCTAGAAATTATACAATCTAATTTAAATAAAAAATAACTGCTCATGCTACATGTGTGTAGCAGCTTTGTTTGCACCATGATTAAATTGTAGTGGTTGCCTCTCATTTCAAATGGCTACAGATATTTTTTGTTTAAGGCCAGTTTGGCCTGTTATAGAGCAAATAAACAACAAATAAATTTGCTTAAACAAAAAAAAAAAAAAAAAAAAAAAAAAAAAAAAACAATTGGCAACCAGAATCAGCCATGAAAAATCATAATCGGGCATCCCTAATAAAAAATATTAAATAAAACATTATTTAAAAATTTAATAAAGTCTTTTCACTGTAAAAAGACAGTTTTCACAGAGCAGCATTTTCCCTCACTTTATTAATCTGTAGTTTGTATGGTTAATATTAATGTAGGCTAATTGTCAGCGCACTAAGGTAATTCGACCCGCACATGGTTACGTTTTTTTCCCGCCATCCGGCCCTCAACCTAAAATGAGTTTGACACCCTTGCCTTAGATACAGCCTGCATTAAGTATGAAGGACACCTGATACCTTAACGAGGGACGCTTAAAAGCATTAAGCACAATGCAGTTTAGATTAAGCTGATTTTAAGTTTTTATTTTAGTTTTCATTAACTGCTTTGTATTGTAACCAATAAAATACATATTTTTATTGTCATGATTGCAGTCAGTGAGACTTTACTTATAACTACAAACTGAGCCTCAAAAAAGAACAACCACAAGGGGGTCTTCTACGTCATTCCTGAAGGACTTCAATCTGCTGAAGGGTGAGTACTTTATGGTCTGCCCAGAGCGGACTAAGCGAGCGGAGCGGAATCTTCATAAAGGCGCTCAGCACTCCGGAGGAAATATCGATCTGCTCCACTCACATGCTCTGGTAGAGTCCTGGGTCCCCAGGACAGGTTTGAGAAGCACTGCTCTAGAAGAAAGTATGGAAGCTTGTTTCCACCACGGAATAAAAAAGCACTCACAATTATGACTTCTTTTCTAGCAATTGCGAGTTTGGACTACATAACTCACAACTGTGAGTTTATATCTCACAAGTCTGAGAAAAAAAGTCATAAATGCGGCACATAAACTCACAATTGTAAGAAAAATAGAATTGTGAGACAAAAATCACACTTTTTTTTATTTTTTGGCAGAAACATACTTCCATAAAGTCTCTTGGCATAATGCTAACATTTCAAGTCAGTGTAAAGGCAATTCAGAGATTTGTTTCTAAACACATTATAGATGTTAGAAATGTATTGCTGAAACACATTACAAAGACTGTGAACTATGTAGTACTGAATTGTTGAGTTAGACCGTTAAACAGTTTTTCACCATTTTTGGGTTCATGATTTTTTTTTTAGGCAGGCCTGAAATCAGGCCTCGATGACGCACTGGAGCCGCTGAGCATGGCCCCGCCCCTAACACTAATAACTAGAGGGTATTAGCATCAGTGGCTCGCCCGCTCAATCGCGAGTTACTGTCATTATCATTAGTTACTACAGCCTACATATTGCTTGCTATGCCTTTGTCACATAAATGCATATTACCTGGTTGTGATAATTTACAAAACAGCTCGGTCTCATTTAAATTTCCTAAAAACGACGATATCAAGAAGAGGTGGATTAATTTTGTGAAGAGCCACCTTGATGGAGAGCTGAGGATCAGCTGATCAGTGATAATTTTACATCGGATAGTTTTACAAACTTTCATCGGAGACAACTGGGATTCACTGATAATCCGCTGTTACCGGTGATGGGGCCAAACTGACATCTCCCACCTCAGCCATCATCCTCCCGTCCTGCCACGACTGGTGCCACAGTCGGCAGCAGGGGCGTCATAAGTGGGAGGAAAAGGGTGACAGAGTGCACAGGGCCCTGGCGTGTGAGGGGCCCTCGACGATCCAGAAATTATTATTAATATTAATTATTATTTTACAATTGTGCACATACTCTGCGTCTGCACTATTTCTCTGTTCTCTGAGGCGCCTCCCACGAGCACAGCATACATGCATTTTGCATGATTATATTGGTTGTCTAGGAACGTTGCAAAGCGCTAAATGGCTGTGAGGGAGAGCGGAACGGAGCGGATGCGCTGGACTCCGGAGTGTGGTGATCTTCGAATCACGCCGCCGCCACCGTTCAAGCTAAGATCAGGCAAAAAGTAAACAGTGAGGGAAAACAATTCCTCATAAATTTCTTTACAAAGAGACCAAGTGATAACCTATATTGTTCGAGCGAGGCGACCTATATTCCGCTGTTTACGTAGTGTAAATAGATGCTCGCTGAACGGGAGTCTGCATTTTCCTACATAATGAGAAACAACTTGTTTCTAAGCATGTAATAAACGCTCTTATCGAAGTACACGAAAAGTGTGTGACAAATCTTTAGAGATAAATTGTAAATATGGAAAACAATATGTAAACGTTGTTTGAGTGGATCTTGCATTAAAATATTAATATGAGCAAACTTGGTCATATAATTTTAAGATAGTGTGATGATAAAAACATTAAACACTCAAAAAATCATCAAAAGATCCAGGCTGCTATTGTTTACAAATCCAACACACTTTTAACATTTTACAGAAATTACAAAAATGTAAAATATATAAAAATTGGTCATCTCAATGACAGTCGTGAAAGATTAAAGTAATATCACAAGTGCCATTATTTCTACCATCTATACTATTCAGCAACTATTCTTAAACAATACATGTGTTATGATAGCATAAATATCAGACATGAAGCCTAATAAATGGCTAATTTCAATCCTGTGTTCATCATGCTTGTAGAGGTGTCTACACTGTTAAATAGCTGAGAAAGATAGTAATGTTTTGGAATACAAGGCACACAGTCTGTTAATAAAACACATTCCCAATTAATGTATTGTTAAACTGTCATTTTTATGTCTAATATTACTGGGGTGGTCTATTTAAATATAGCACAGCTCAAATAAATGAGTGTTACATGATATATAGTACAACTGTTTTTCTATCAGTGAGTGCTATGTATACAGTTGTACACTATTATTTTAAAAAGTGTGAAATAAAATAAAATATATAATATTATAAAATAAATAGCATGGATCATGGGATGCTGGCAAAGGGCCCCCCACACAATATCTTTGCGTAGGGCCCAAGAATCGGTGCTACGCCCCTGGTCGGCAGTATGCGCCCACCGATGAGTGTACAGCGTTGGCAGTGGACACGCCCCCAGCGTTTGAGAGCAGAGAATACTGCTTTTTTTTTTTTTTTCTTCAAGATTTTGATAACTTTTGTTTACTTGGTGTTTTTTTTTTAATCATTCAAATTTGGCTGGGTGGTTAATAACACATTTTTCAGTGGTGTGACAAACTCAGAACACATTTAAATATTGCTTTACACAGACTTTAAATCATCACTATAACAACTGTATAGTTATACGAACACGATCTGACACTGACTCTCTCTCTCAGCCAGCGATACAGTATTTGCTGATTCCTCACTCTTGCATAAGATTATTTTATTAATTACCTCATCAAAGTCCTCCAGATTTTTGTCCAGCTGCTGTAGACGGTAAAGATGAAACTCCTGTTGAAGCTCCTCAGATTCACTTAGATTGGTCAGCATTTGTTGTGGAAAGCGGTTTGGAAAGCAGGTTCCGATCTGCTCAACCACGGCGCTCTCTAACCACACCTTCCCCTGACCCAACAACCGATCACCCAGATAGTACCTGTACACAGAGGAAGAAAATGTGAAAAACGGGGTGAACAAAACTGCATTAATAGCCTGCATTTTCCCAGAGGAATGATTAATATATCAAAAATTATAAAAAAGGTAGCAAAATATTTAGAAAATACACTATAATGCCAAAAGTTTTGGGACGCCTGCCTTTACATGCACATGAACTTTAATGACATCCCATTCTTAATCCGTAGGGTTTAATATGGAGTTGGCCCACCCTTTGCAGCTATAACAGCCTCAACTCTTCTGGGAAGGCTTTCCGCAAGGTTTAGGAGTGTGTTTATGGGAATTTTTGACCATTCTTCTAGAAGCGCATTTGTGAGGTCAGGCAGTGATGTTGGTGAGAAGGCCTGGCTCACAGTCTCCTCTCTAATTCTTCCCAAAGGTGCTCTAATGGGTTGAGGTCAGGACTCTGTGCAGACCAGTCAAGTTCCTTCACACCAGACTCACTCATCCATGTCTTTATGGACCTTGATTTGTGCACTGGTGCGCAGTCATGTTGGAACAGGAAGGGGCCATCCCCAAACTGTTCCCACAAAGTTGGGAGCATGAAATTGTCCCAAATGTCTTGGTATGGTGAAGCATTAAGAGTTCCTTTCACTGGAACTAAGGGGTCAAGCCCAACCCCTGAAAAACAACCCCACACCATAATCCCCCTCCACCAAACTTTACACTTGGCACAAAGCAGTCAGGCAAGTACCGTTCTCTTGGCAACCGCCAAACCCAGACTCGTCCATCGGATTGCCAGACAGAGAAGCGTGATTTGTCACTCCAGTGAACACGTCTCAACTGCTCTAGAGTCCAGTGGCCGCGTGTTTTACACCACTGCATCTGACGCTTTGCATTGCACTTGATGTAAGGCTTGGATGCAGCTGCTCGGCCATGGAAACCCATTCCATGAAGCTCTCGATGCACTGTTCTTGAGCTAATCTGAAGGCCACATGAAGTTTTCAATGATTTGGAGGGGTGTCCCAATACTTTTGGCAATATAGTGTAGTTTTAGTAATATCGCTCAGCCCTAGCAGCTGTTCTCACACCTGTAAAAATGCTCAAAGGTGTTGGCCAGCTCCAAACCGGAAAGGAACAGCATGGGCTCCAGGAACTGCTGTAGTTGGTTCAAGGTGTCCACATTCCCAGAGTCCACTCCACTTTCCTGGATCATCTTGTCAATGTATTGCGCAAACCGTTCACTCACCTTCAAGTGAGTTATTAAATAAATAAAACAAAAAAGATGTTCAAATTCTCATTGCAATGCAAAACATCTTAAATGGTCCAAAAATAGTGTTTAATATCAAAATATTAAATGTAATATATAAAATATTAATATAAAAGAATAAACATAAAATTTCTTAAGTTTCATGACATTCTTGCAAGTATTCCCTGTTGACTCACGTGCATAGCGGTGAGAATGGAGAGCTGGAGCAAGGCAGCAGAAAAACCCTGGCGGAGCGCAAGCACGAAGGCCGTGTGCTGGCCAAAAAGTTCCTCCATCGCATTCTTTAGCCGTAGGAACATACCCCTGTAACGCTCCACGAAGTCAGAAAGGCTGCATGTCGAATCTAGGAAACACTTTACCTGGAAAGCGCCAAACAAAATTATGCCAGAATTATAGGAATTGATAAGACAAGATCTACATTTCATTTTAGGTTGAGACACACAGATGGATATCAACATCTTTTTATTCAAATAACCCAAAACATGCACGTGTAATTTGTGCCGTAGAGCTCTGCAGTAAATTCCACACATTTTTGCAGGATTAGTCACTTGCATGTTCAGGTATTTTAACTTATTCTTTCCCCTACCAAATAAAAGTGTAGTAGCTCCTTTTAATACATTTCTCCAAAGTTAAAATACACGTCTAACCTGTCGCTGAACAACACCCTGCCAGCACAGAGCGATGCCTGCGATGCTGCTAGCACTCTTCACTTTTGGTTTGGTAGAGGATGAAGATGAGCTTACTGCATTCGTTTCCTTATTCTTTCCCTCTTTACCATCTGTAACACAATGAAAGCACATAAATACTCTTGACAACTTGCTGCAAATGTCAAAAGCAAGTTCACACACATAAAATGGCTACCAACCAAACCTCAGCCAACGCAATATGCCAGAAATTAGGGCTGCACAATTAAGTGAAGTGACACTCAAAATCATAATATGGGTGTGTGATTATTAAAATACAAAAGGCTGATGTTTAATTAAACCTTTAGTCCGCATTTGCTGCGTACTTCAAAGTGAATGGGTGGCATTTGTTTATGTCTACTACACACTTTCTAAGCATGACGATACAGTGTCTCAGAGCAGCTCTAAAAATGTGCTTGCTTCATATCTAACTGGGAGGTGGAAAGTTTGGTTTCACTTTTAAAACTTCAAATCTAATGTAATGTAACGACACGGGACTGGAGAAACAGACGAGGTGACTATGTGAATTGGAATGACGAGAACATTAAAAACAGTCAACTAAAAATAGGAAAAGGTTTTTGGAAAATAAAACTAAATACTACATAATTATCAATATTATATTACAACAAAATAATATTCAAGTGGACTAGAGTTCTAAAAAAAACAAACAAACAAACAAAAAAAAACAAAAAAAAAAAACAGACTAATGTGGACCAAATATAGATCAACTTTAAGTTTTGGTTTTAATGTGAATGCAAAGAGAACTGGGTTCATTTTTGAGATCTGAGTTTGGTTCTTGTAAGGACTGGCAGCAGAAAGTGGGCAAAACATGACTCATTTTGGAGATAAATGGGCATTGCTAATTTGCAGTATCTGAACACACATGTGAACATGAAAGCAGCTGTTTCAATATAGTTCATGCTTTTTTTCCCCCTTCATAACTTGATATCCAAGCACCAAATGAGATGTTTTAATATTGCAGTTCAAATTGTGAATCGCAATATTTTCAGTGGATTATCTTTAACAAATTGTGCAGCTCTACCAGCAATTCAATAGGAAGCCAGAGGAATAAAAAAATAAAAAATAAAAATAAAAAAAATCAAATATAAAGACAGCACAAAAAGAATTCAAATAAATGTATAAATAAATTAAATAAATAATAAAAGGCATTTTGTCATGGTTAGTTTGAAGTTGAGCTGAGCAAATGGATGGGGTGCTGAAAAATACATAAAATGAAGTCAAAGATAAAACAACAACATTAGCTTCTACACTATTACTTACTCTTTAAATCTCTGCTTCTGTTGATACCTTCTGAAAACAAGAAAAATACCTTGAAATACAGAAGCTTTCATTTAACACAATCTACAGAAGGTGGTTTAACAATATCACACCTGTTCTTTGGATTACCAGAAAAGACTTACAAGACAGGACCACCAAATATACAAATATGTCTCATTCATATAAAAGTACCCCACAGTAGTGGCACTCCAGCCTCTAGAAGGAACTTTTGTGGTTTTTGTTGTAGTTTTGAAGCCACTCACTGGATTTGATGGGAGGTTTGAGCTCTTCTGTATCAACTGTGCTGGTGTCCACATGAACAAGCAAATGAGTGAGACGCCGCACACGGGAGTTGAAGATGGAGGCTGAGCTCTTGCACCTCTTGGAGGATTCAGCATTCTCTAAATACTCATTCATCAACCAAGACAGAGGGCTGAGAGTAGAAGTCTCTGTTATAAAGAAGAAGATAATACATTTAAAGGAGACCTACTATGCTTTTTTACATTTACAACTTTCTTTAGTGTGTAATGTTGTTGTTTGAGCATGGAAAAAGGTCTGGAAAGTTACAAAGCACAAAGTCACTCCAAAGGGAGTTATTATTTATATCAGTAATCACCGTTTCTGAACTTCCTGAAAATTTCCCGAAACATGCTCAAAGTGGTTGACCAATGACACACTGACAGCCAACCAATCGGAGCACATTACGGAAAAAGGGCTTCATAAAGACAACAATGTAAAATGTAAATATAAATATATTTTTTTGAACATTCAAGCATGAAAACTTATTCTAGTAGACCCCAAGAACAAAATCAAGACTTTGTAAAATAGCATAACATGTCCCCTTTAATTCAAATCATACTTGAAAATAACATGTATTGCACACAAAACTGGAGATACCAGATTGCACATTTGAGAAGATTGACACCATTATTTGAATATATTTTTTCAGCGTCAATATATTATTATGGCATAACGTATTTCACATTAAACCTTCCCTGAACAGTATGGAAAAACAAAACAAAAACTGTGGTTTGTCACTTTTTATATATGAAGACTTCAGATGCAAAGTCCTCTAAGTGCTGTCTGAAATTTTCTTCTAAAATGAGCATTTTTATCAAGCTCTTATGTTTAGGTTCAGTAATTTCACTTTAATGGAAATTAATAGGTCCTTTTCAGATGCCACTTAGAGGCTTTTGCATCTGAAACCTTCATATCCATTAGACAGTCTCTTCCTGTCTAAGTGGGCAGTACTTGGCCAGAAGATAATAAGACCAGACTTTGGTCAGGTAAACTGAAGTTTACCAGAGATGGTGATGCTCTGTACAATGGGGGTGATGAGAGCTTCCCAGCAGGTTCGGCCTAAAGCCTCGGCGGCCTCAGCGTCAGGCAGGAAACGGTCAGCAAACATCTGCTCATGTTTCAGGGCGCTGTTTAACCTGAAGCCCAGAGAGAGATGCACAGAAATATCAGAGGATTTCATAAAATGCAGCAGTAAGAACATCTTCCATCCTTTTAATTCTGCTCTATAAATGAAATACAACTATGGCAGCAGGTCTCACTTGTTAAAAAGCTGCAGCAGCTGGTTCTTGTCCTCCAGGATCTCCTGACACCAGGTGTGAGCTTTTGTAGTATAGAAGAGATAAGTGCGGCAGCACAGCTGCTCCTTAAACACTGGCCAGAATGTGGGCTTAGGCCCCAGAACCTCAAACCCATGCACTCGTGTATCAATGCCACCCTGTTGACAGAAGAAAACAAAAAAAAAAAAAAAAACATTTGGTAAGAGAGGCAGAATAAAGAGCATCTCAGGCTTTATGTAGAACTTCAGGCAAGTTCGGTCACATTTCATTCAATATGTCTGACCTGTTGACATCTTTTGACTCTGATCTGAATGATGGGCCAGAAACGGGTCATATTCTCCAGCAAAACCACATGGCTGGCGGAGGGTGCCACATTTACCTGTTTAACACACACACAAAAAAAAGTATCATCTTAATGTGCAGTGTGCAATCATCACCTCTGTAAGATGAATGAGAAGGGCTTTCTCACAGTGTTGATTTCAGTATTGATGTTTGTGGGATCATCTCCTCCTAGAACTACAATACGAGCTGGCATGTAACTCGAGTCCTCACTGGCTACAAGCACAGTCAATTGTCTGTGAATGAAGAAAATGATAAAGGATTTTCATCAGTTGCAGTGACAGAAATTAATGTTTGCTGAAATTAGGCCAAAAAAGTTTGGTGTCAAATATAAGGTGTCAAATTTAAGTCAGTTAATATTACCTTCTTGTTTATTGAACTGTTCTATAAAATCAAAATTATATTTGCAGTCATGCTGATATTCAGGAAAAACAGCACTCTTGCTTGTGTGATTTTTGCTTGACTATATCATATTTTATTAATATAAATCTTACATAGGGACATTTTTCTTGAATTTGAGGCATTTTATTAATTTTGGTGGCATTTTTTGTCATTAAAATGACACTGAAATGAAGAGTAGCTAAGCCAGCATACCTGATGACTACCCCTTTATGCATGTAAATGTTGATAAAGTGGGAGCCAGTACAGCCGTTAGATTCCCAGTAGGTTTTGGGGTTTTTGTCTGTCAGCTTGTTAGCTCGATGGTGATTAGAGGAGACCTCCACCTTCTCCCAGCATTTGTCCTCTTTCAGTTCCACACTGGAGCCTGGAGAACATCACACAAATTCAACTAAATCCCAGGGAATTGGGATAGTTATACTTAAACTGTAACCAGTAACATAGCATGACTATTTTTAAATGAATATCATCAGCCAAGAAGAAAAATCATTGTTCCCACAATATCATGTCATTCAAAATTATTTAGTTTTAGCATGTCCAAAAACAGATGTTAGGCAGAATGTTAGACCTTTTCTTTTCCATACAATGTGGATGGTGATTTCTCTCACAAAGCTATCTTCTGATTTCAGAAAACTTAAAATTGACGAAAAAATCAAAAGATATTTTCTTCCATATTGTGACGTACATCCGTGTGTAACAGATTAGAGAAGAAAAAAAAAAAAAAAAGTTGGCCAGGGTCTTGGTTTTACCCACTGGTTGTTGATTAGGCTTTGAGATGAAGTCTATTGTGAAGGGGCAGAGTTTAAGTGAAGAAGTGCGACATAAGTCATAAGCCTGTCATTTTTTACCAAAAGATCAAGTTGACATGTAAATAAATAAATAGGGTGTGACAAGATCTCATGCCAGGAGATCTCGCGAGATTAATATTTGACAAGATTTCTCATTGAGGTAAAAAGCTGTCTTGTGATATTGGATAGATTAGGATAGAATATGCCACCACTACGTTTACACTACGCCTCCACTGTCGTTTTACTTTTTATAGAAATAAAAACCATTTAATTCGGTTGGTAAAACGGTTCATCCAACACGATCTGCAGAGCTGTATGTAGTGCATCAGGAATCAGAGAAAGTAAGTGACAGAGTAAGAGACAAAATGACTGACAAGACCATGGCGGAGGATTCGTTGCACAACAGAGCCTAAGCATCTGACAAATGTCTAATCTTGTGGAATGCGCACTCAGCACATCTGCTCCCTATTCACAGAGTATGCGCAAAAGCGAAAGTAAAACGCGAGCTAGCATTCAAACGCGATTTTAATACCACGCAAGGCACGCATTTGGAAAGTGGCTCACTGATGCATGCAAATATCTATATAAATATAAATATAAAAGCTATCTTAGACTGGGCTGTGTAGTTGTAACCATCTCTTAGCTCTGTATCATGCTTAAAGAAAAATTTGGTCTCTATTTGCTCTTTGAATATTAATAATAGTACTTTGATTATGGTTGCACTTATTGTTTGCACTTAATAAGTCAGTCAATCTAATGTCTCGTCTCGTGAGCTACCTGTCTCTTCACAACCCTAATATATATGCATGGATGAATCTTTCACAATAAGATCTATAACATGCTTTTACAAAATAGATGCAAGACTTTTATGGCACTTTTTCTTAGTATAAAAAAAACAGGCCACAAAACTGTCTTTTGTATGAAAAGCGCAGCTCAGACTTTCTGCTGAACTTCATGTGCGTTTCATGGAAGAAAGAAATGAATGAAGTTGGAAAGACATGAGAGTGACTAAATGAGTGAATAAATGATTTCCATTTTTGGTGAACTATTGCTTTAATGATTACACTTTATATCAGTTAGTGTTTTATGAACAAACCTTGGCACAAGTTCCGCAGGAACACATCAAAGAATGGAATATTGATGGGCTGATGGCTGCGACGATGCTCTTCAATCTGACCAAGGACCATCTAAAGATATAGAAATGGAATCATCAAGGAACATCAAGTAAATGTCTATTATTTACACTGATAGTCTAACAAACCATTAAGCATGTCCTCATTATGTTTTAGGAACTGACCATGTAATAACATGCTGTTTATGTAAACACCTTCTAAAGAACAAGTCTGTTCGAGGTCAGGTAAACCAGAAACCAGCGTAATTATATAGGCCTTCTTTAGTCTAATTGGTAGACTGGTTGTTCAGGCAACACACCAACTAGTCAATTTTGCAAATATCTATTTTTGAAAAGGCCCACTTAATACCTGTATACACCCCGCCAGCACACTGGTGGTCATTTTCTTGTAGAGGCTGGCATACTTCTCACAGTCAGTGATCAGGTCTCGCAGCTCGGTGACCATGAGGAGGCTGGTGCTGTGTTTGTCCAGGGCTTTAAGAAGAGCATCTTTGGTGCCCAGCCGGCACATCACAACAGCATAGTCTTTATTCAAAGATGCAAGTCGATACAAGAAGCGGATGAACTGCTGTACGACCTAAATGAGGATAAAGAGTCATGAAATACTACCATTATGAAATTATGATCTTAAAGGGTAAAATTAAGAAAAGTACCTCTCTGTCACTGACAAAGGCTGTCATAGATGACAGGCAAGGCTCAATACTCTCATGCCAGGGCAACAGATCCTCCTGGTAGTTATCCAAAAACTTGTTCAAAATCCTGTTGAGTATAATAAAAGAGTTACTAGCACTGGCAAATAGAGCAATATCATCAATACAATATTGAAATCAAGACTTCAAGTAGTAAGGAAATACAAACATTTACTTTTTGTCTCATGTCATTCCAACTTTCTTGTGTGAAACAAAAAAAAAAAAAAAAAAGTATTGTTCACTTTTTTTTTTTCATGTAATTAATAGGCAAGGTTATTAATTAATGACAAAATTATTTTATTTTAAACTATTCCTTGAAATAAATGGCAAAATAACAAAATTTATTCCACAATATCCAGTAAAGGGCGATTTCAAAACACTGCTTCATAAAGCTTCGATTCTTTATGAATCATTTGTTTCGAATCAGTGGTTTAGAGCGCCAAAATCACATGATTTTAGTAACCAAGGCTTCGTTACGTCATAAGTGTTTTGAAATTTCAATAGTTCACGTGACTTTGGCAGCTTGATACGTGCTCCGAATCACTGATTCGAAACAAATGATTCGTAAAAAATCAAAGCTTCATGAAGCAGTGTTTTGAAATCGCCCTTCACTGGATATTGTGGAATAAAGTCGCTATTTTGTTATTTTTGGTGAACAAAAAGTATTCTTGTAGCTTTATAATATTAAGGTTGAAACACTGTAGTAACATGAACTGTTTTAAATACGTTTTTAGAAGCTTTCTGGGCATTGAAAAAGGGAGTGTTATTGCTGGCGATGCAGGCCTCACTGAGCCATCGGATTTTATCAAAAATATCTTAATTTGTGTTCAAAAGATCAACGAAGGTCTTACGGGTGTGGAATGACATGAGGGTGAGTAATTAATGATATAATTTTCATAATTTTCATAATATATATATATATATAGAGAGAGAGAGAGAGAGAGAGATGAATCCTTAATAAAGTTACAAAAAATTTATTCAGTCAAGATCAGTGAGTGATTTTCTTTGTCTTTTGTTGTTTGATTACCATTTAGCACACAGACGGCAGCAGGTTTATTAGGCTGCTGTCACTTTAAGGCTTAATGTATGGATCCAATATACTGATACACATATTCTTTCTCAACTGTTTATGCTTACTTTAGACATAACCGTACACATTTACAAGAATATTTTGACAATTTTGTGTGTATTTGTCCGTTCAAGCACAAGAAGACGTGAAAGAGAACTCAATTCAGTATTCCCGCATTAGAGGCGATTTTTTTTTTGTGCGCGCACTGAAAACAGCGTGCGAGTGCCGAAAGGAGTTCTCTTTCACGTCGTCTTGCACTTGAATGGTTTGAAATTGCATTATAATGCACACACAGCAATCAATAAGCGGACTCAAATCTTATTGAATCCATGGCTTTTGGAAATTTGGAACCAGTTCTAAAATGGAACCGGTTCTCGATACCCAACACTACTCTTAATGCAAAATAGTTTTTAAAAAAACATTTGATTTTAGGGTCAAATGTGACCATGTTTTTGTGAGTGCATCTACCTCAAAGTAGCTTCAAATATCTGTTATCTATTACCTAATAATGTTTAAGACAAAGGCTCACCTAAGGATAGAAAGCTGTACAGCCCGATCTGCTCTGTGCTGGTCCAGGAGGCGGATAAGGTCCTGGAAGGTGTCTCTGCTGCGAGTTACATCGTTTCTCTCTTCCTCCAGTTGGGAGGCGTCGTCGCAGAGCAGCTGCTCCAGGGTCAGTATTACCTCTTTGGTGGCTGGCATTTCCTTCAGACTCACCACCAACATCTTTAGCTCTGTGTCCTTAAAGTCATGCTCTTCTTGAGACTCTACAGAGGCAAACAGTGCTGCATGTTACTTTAAACAAGGCAATTTGAGGTACAAACATTTGTATCCCAAGTCAAGAGTGAATGTTTATGGTTTTATTAACATACTGCTTATTACAGGGCCATGGTAATCATTGTTTTAGAGACGACTATGTATTTTGGCCCAATGCCTTCATTAACCTCCCACTGTTCAAATTATTCCCACATTCCTGGTTAATTATGCTATGATGGTAATTATTAGTTGTTTGTTAGCAGGGTTTGGATTTTTCAAAAGCATCTAAAAGCAATTAAATTTGGCAAGCAGTTACAATAATGCATGATGATACCCTTTTTCTCCAGTTTGTGGACCATGGAGATGTGGTTGAGGGCGATAATGGCCAGCATGCTGTGTTGATTCTGAGCAGAAAGGCACTTCTTCAGCGTGGCACTGACATTGCAGGCGACTAGCTGCTCTGCCAGGCTCTTGTGGCTGGAAATCAACATGATGATGACCAGCAGCCCGTTCCGCACAGACAAACCACAACTGCATAAATCACAGTAGAAAAATGAAAGTGAATTCAGTCAATTATGGTACATCTAAAACAGACTTAAAACCACCTCTTACCCTGCTGTGCCGAGCATGAGTTCAATGGCAGAAGGGATGGCACATAGGAGCCCTTTGGAGCCTTCTGGTGTAGCAGAGCCTATGCTTGCAAAAATCTCCAGCATCATCTGAGTGCCAGACTCAGAAAGGGGCAGACACGCACCCACACTGCGGGGGTCGTGTTTACTGGCACCTGTGATGACTTTCAGAGTCTGGGAGAGAAAAATTAATATTTGTCAGGCACTCTGAAGATTCAATACTTCTGTATCCATAAATGTTTATTTGCAGTGTACTGACAATGTGCTTCAAACAGATTCTGCTCAATAGATATGAGATTCATAAGGAAAGTAATGATTTAATGAGTTCTGAAAGAATGCAAGAACAATGAAATTCTATACAGGCAGAACATAACTCATGTCCCTAAAGGCATAAGAACATGTCACAAGAATCCCCACTCACCGCCAGTGCGATCTGCTGCACCTGTATACAAGTAGGATACTCCTGCATGCAGCACAGGATGGCTTTAACGCCGCCCTCTGTAGCGAAGGAGACCCTCCACTCATATTTCAGCATAAGACTGCGGGTCAGCAGCAGCGCAATGACAGCATTCTGCTTGGGCTGACTGCCAATCATCTCCACCAACATCTTTAAGACTTTGTCACTGGAAAAATAAAAATAAATTATTTTAAATACTTTTCAGTGATATAAACTAATAAAAGTTATTCTACATTACTGTTTATGGAACGTAATGCATTACACATTGCATATAGACAATGGACCCTTTTCAAAGACTGTTTTCATAGTTAAGAGAGCAAAAAAAAAAAAAAAAAAAAATACAAAAAAAAATTCTGACTTTTTCCTCAGAATTGGACTTTATAACTCGCAATTGCAAGTTTATATCCCGCAATTCTGACTTTATAACTGACAATTGCGAGTCATAATTGTGAGATAAAAAATTGCAATTATCTTATAAATTGTTTTATTCTGAAGCAGAAACAAGCTTCCATAATAATTATACTGTAAGGACACCCTAAAATAAAGTGTTAAAAAAGGCACACTACAATTATTTCTAATGCAGCGGTAAAGGTGGAAACATTATTATGGATTTTTTTATTTTTATTTTTTTGCTACTGGAGCAAATGGAAATGTTTCCTGTTCACTATTATGTAAGTTCACCCAACTACGACGACTTCCACTTCAGAGAACCCCGGAAATGTTAAAATGGCCCATTTCATTGATGACAAGAGGAGTGATCTATGAGTGGTCTGTTAAAACGCTATGGGGAAAACTACTCATTACTTTCAAAACATAAGCTCATTAGGAATGGTAAATTTTAATATAATATGTATAGAACTTTGTTGTATATTATATAAGGTGCTGTAAGAAGAGAATGTTATCTTAGCACCTTTAATGAAGTTTAATTTTTTTTAACACTTTTTAATTAAAGTGTTATACCGAAAGTCATTCAACTGCAGTTCAAAAAATTATAAATAAGAAAACAGAGAACTGAGAGTTGTGGTATTTATGGTCTGTAAGTCCCACCGGATAGTTTGTGCCGAGTCTGATCTGAGGGTGCTTCTCTCCTGAGGTCCCTCCTCCTCTAGAATCTTACTGATGACTTTCATGCCAGCCAGCTGCAGTCCGGAGTCTGAGCTGCTCTTCTTCATGATGTCCACCACCTCCCCCATCTTCTCTAGACAGCTCTTCTTACCCTGCACCTTTGGACTGTTGAACACTGCAGTGAACAGCAACAAAAAACACTTGCTTAGAGGGAGAAAATGTACATCTACTTGCTCTGAGCACTACTTTTACCCAATGAATCATTTGACTAAGAAACTTGATGAGACAGATAAGAAACTACTGGATGTGGCTGTATTTTGTTTACCACCAGGGCCTAAAACTAATTTTGCCACACTTGTCAAAGGCCGGTGACTTAAGAAAACTTACCAGCCATAAATATTTTTTTACCGGCCATGAAACTACACAGTGTTATTTTACATTTGATTATTTTATTCAAATTCTGTACCATTTCTTACCTAATACAGTTAGACCTACCTGAAAAACTTCAAGCATTATTTTTTTCATTTGTATCTTTGTTCCATTTATTTGTTTACTTGTCTTTAATAATGTTTGAACTTTTGGCAGGGCAAGTAAAAATATCAACCACTGAAGCCCAACTTGGCCAATAGATAAAAATCCTTAGCGTTGAGCCATGCAAGTTTTTGTCTGCCTTGGGCAAATATATCTACTGCAGCATAAATGGGATATCTCCACTGTTGGACATATTTCTACGGTCACAGGGTGTGTACGGTCATATTAAAATATTCTATTCACAGACATTCATCATTATGAACAAACAAACAAAAAAAGAGGTTCCACTAACAGTCACATCCATAAAGAAACAACAAAAGGCTTGATACAAAGACTTGCCTTTCATCTTCTCCTCCAGGTCGTCGGGATACTTGGTGTCATCTTCACTGGGAAGTTCACTTTCTGTCTCGCTGCCTGTGTCTGCTGGGATCTCTTTCTTAGCTTTCTTGGACACAGAGCCCATGATGCAGGAAGAGGCTGAGGAGGAGGACGACGCTGTGGCCGAAGATAACGACGAAGACGACGAAGCTCCTTGTCCTCCAAGTGAGCTATCCATGAGCATTTCCTCATCCTCAAGGCCGGCACCTCCACAGCTCAGGTAGTGCTTGATGAAAGTGTGGGAGCAGAGTAGGTCGCCCAGACAGGAGGCCTGCAAATTCTGTTTCAGGTAGTGGAGGACTTTCCGTGCGACCTCACCCGTGATGGACAGTTGGATGAGAGTCGACTCATCAAGCTCTACCATCTAAAAGATACCAAGAGAAAGCCGAAGAGAAAACATAAAACAAGATTATTTATTAGAGCGAATTACAGTCATTGAAAAAAACTAAAAAAACTAAATAAAAAAAAACTAAAAACATTGGAATTTTTAATATTTTTATATTGTACACAGTCAATCTCCAAATTAATGTAGAAACAACTTAAAGACAGTATATTTTAAATATCTGTTTAATGGCATCTTTTTATGAATGAAGGCCAGTATCACTGATACTAATACTGCTACTGATGTCTCTTTGAAACCGATTTTTTGAATCATAAATTATAGACATTCAACATTACAGTATAACTGAAAGCTATCAATTTCAGCATTTATTAGGCTTTAAAAATAACTTTGAATTTAAGTGAACTTAAAACAACCATCACATAAACCCATTATAATAAATGTCATATTTACTTGTGGCCTTCCTACCTGCCTAACAGATTCAAAAATTGGTAACACTTTACAATAAGTTTTAATAGATAACATTAGTTAACTATATTAGTTAACATGAACTAATAATAAACTGTACTTCTTTGTTAATGTTAATTTCAACATTTACTAATACATTATTAAAATCTTGTTAACATTAGTTAATGCACTGTGAACTTTCTGCAAGTGAGTGTGCAGTCATATCTTTCATATACATTTAGATTTATCTTTGACTTGCACCTCGGACGGAGTGCATTTGTTTATGTTTTGATGCACTGTGAACTAACATAAACAAACAATGAACAACTGTATTTTCATTAACTAATGTTAATGAAGATTAGTAAACACAGTAACAAATGTATTGCTCATGGTTAGTTCATGTTAGTTAATACATTAACTAATGTTTAAAGGGGCACTCAGTGATATTTCAAATCCACTGTTTGGAAGTTAGTCGGGCCGAGTCCAACAACAAACATCTAACTAATCAGCATCAGGGGGTGTATGATGGAGAGAGAATGAGCGAGAGGGAGATTTGGGAAAAAAAAAAAAAAAAAAAAAAAAATCTGCAGAATGAGAAATGGGACACAATACAAAACAACTCATAAGAATATCACTGGAATGAAGGTTTATGGCTGGGCAAGTGCTTTAGGACCTGGGGTTTATATTAGAAAAACTTTCCAGCACTGGAGAGAGCTAAGAGGGAAGACCTGAAAACTGCTTTGATCCCACTTCTCATGCTAGTCCACTGGGTTTTGATTGTCTGGAGCTGCTGTGCTGTTTGCGACTAACAACGAACACTTTGTATTTACTCATGTGTACTGTGTGTTCATTTTTTGTGCTTCCTTGTCGTTCGTTTATCAACTGCGCTTTATTTTTTGTTTTTTTTCGCTTTATTTTGCATTTTGTTGCACGTCAGCTGTGATAAACAGACATCCACTTGCATTGCGTGTGCAACAGTGGCCAGATAGTGAGAGTTCTGCAGCTAAACCACTGCGCGCTGACGGCCACTAGAGAATGAGGTGCTTAGTGTCATTGGTAGTGCATTCGCCTCACATGCCAGCAGCAATCAGGCCGGGGTTCGAGACCGACTCAAAGCAGGGTGGTTAGGATTGGAGTCTGAGTTTTGGAGGTGGAGCAATGAAGAGAGGGGTGTGATTGTTTGGGTTGATTTCAAATATCAACAGTGTCCAACAGCGTAGTTCAAATACCACTTACTGCACCTTTAACTAATGAACCTTATTGTAAAGTGTTACTTAAAAATTGAATAAAGTTATCAAACACTTTACAGTCTTTACTGCATAAATTATTAAATATAGATTAATCCTTATTAAAGCTACAGTTTTCTCTGTTACCTTTGTTCTTTGATTAACATTAATGACAGACATCACAGCAACTGGTTTATTAGGCTGCTGTCACTTTAAGACCTGCCGCTGCCGAAAATGACGTGCATCTCATTCTCTCAACTCTAAGTTCATTTAAGATGTTATTTAACTAATTTAAGACTGCTTTTATGAGGATACCCAACAAAACTGGCATTTTCGTATAATTTGGTGTGGTGTTGTTTGTTCAAGCGAGAAAGTGCACGATATTGGCACGTGTCTTTCTGTGCACACGAGTCATGTGTGTTACACAGACATTCACAGACAGAGCGTTCTCGTTTGTCTCCATCTATCTATCTTTTGATTTTATGGTTAAATATGACTCAGACATTATTTTGAGAGGTTTCATGAGATTTGGGATGAATTTTCTTTATTTTACATTTTTCTAAATCCTAAACCTTTGTAGGGGGGACATTCGGAGCACTGAATGGTACTGTATTTATTTTTCACAAAGACTATAAACAGCATGGCTGGTAAATTTACTTCAATTTCATACCCAGAGTACAAATAAACACACTCATAGCTCCTTAAAACTAGCCTATTCTACCCTGTGTGAAGAGCAGAGTGGAGGAGGGGGTGAGTACCGGTTCATCAAGGCTCTGTCGCAGGATGTTGTTGATCTCCTGCTGCTGCTTGGGTTCCAACTTCTTGATGAAAAAGAGCACTTCCCACCATTCAGCACGGCTCAGGGTGCCTGTGTCATTCTGAGAGCCCTCCATCAGGTAAGGCAATGTGTACAGTCCACCAGGGGGCTTTGAGAAGAACGTCTGACTCACTGTCATTTTCACAAATACAGAAGAGAACACTGGTCTCGTAAAAAGAGAGGGATACACATATAAAGCAAACACAAACATGTGGTAGAGTGTGAGAGTCCTCGATGACTGTTGTCTTACCAGTAGTGAGTTTGAGTGTCTCTGTGAGGGAAGAGGCCTTTTCCTGTGTCTCTTTCTCAGCCTGTCCTCCACTGCCATTGCCCAGAATTTCAATCATATGCCAGTGCACCCAGTAGGTCCTGGAGAGGGAGTTCCAGTACACCTGCAAAAGCCACAGGATTTAAGCAGTGTAAAAAGGGTCTGAATTGCTTTTCTTTTTAAGTAAATGGATAAGGAACAGATGATGCTGATGAATGCTTCAACTTTGGCAAACTCAAAGGTCAAAATAAATATTATATTAGCAGTTTCATTTTCTATTCATTTTATATGAGGTTTGCATTATTTGCAACTCGTACTTTCCTTGGAAACTGAACCAATGACCACTAGTGCCTTGCTCTACTTTTTGAGCAAGTTACGTTACCTTCGATAGCAGGGTTGAATGTTTGAGCGTTAATACAGGGTTGATTAAATATTAGCATAGACTTTAGATATACAAAGATGGTGCACTCATATTACTATGAAAGTCCAACGTGCAATATGGCAGAACAAGTCCCTCCTTCAACATAAGAGCAAAAACTGTCACGATTTGAGCATTTAGAAACAAAATTTATGAGACGATTGTAGTGTCAGATTTCATTGGTGATATTAAATATGAATCATAAGCTTGGTGAACAGCTTTGGAGAATTTGATGCTTCCTCATTCAAAGAGATAGGAGCTGTACTTGCATGACTGAAATAGCTGCCCGAGAGGAGTTTCAAAGATGGCCGTCGAGTGAAACGACATTGCCTTAAACAGACTTTGATGTTAATTGGCAATATGGCACATACTTAACTCACTTCTTCATTGTATCGACTAATAACAATAAGATAACAACATTTTAAAAACATGGGACTCAAAACACTGCAAAAGCTGAAACACAAAAACCATCAGTCTAGTGCAGGGGTGTCAAACATACAGCCCACGGGCCGAACACGGCCCACAAAGGTGAACAATCTGGTCTGGGGGATGATTTGAACTATAATATAAAAAAAAAAAAAAAAAAAAAAAAAAATAGAGATGCATGACTAGTCCACTGGCCATAAATCCAAAACGTTTTTCAGTTTTATTTTGGTCAATCTTTATTCCGGGCTTGTAAACAAACTGCTTTGTAATAATTTCCCAAAATTTCATTTGTGTGGAAATATTTACGAATTCTGTAAACAGGACGTTAATACAGGCACACGCTGAATACGGACACAAAGAAGAGAACAGACGCGCCAGCAGAGAAAGTACTCTACCATACACAAGCTCACTGTTCACGAAAAATAGGAAGAATAAAATAAATATTGAATTGGGGTTGATATGAATGTATCTCAGAAGGGAACTGTCTTCAGAAAAGTTGATGGCTTTTCCACTTATCTCCGTATAAAGTAGTATTAGCCTATTTATCGCTATTGTGTATAGCGGTAACCATGGAAACGCTATATTCACTGCTGTTCCATAAGCGCCACCTACTGTCAGAGTGTGAATTTGCATTTTCATTCAGTCCGTCTGCTGATTTTGTTTTCTGCAGGTATCTTATGCAGCATAATTTCACAAAGTTAAAGTCAGACCATGCTGTTTTTGCTGTTAATCTTGAAATTATACAATAATTTAAATTAAAAACAACTGCTCATGCACATGTACATAACATCTTTGCTGGGATTGTGATAAAAATGCAGTTTTTGCCTCTAATATCAAAGAGCTAGACATATTTTTTTTAACAAATAAACAACAAATTTGCTTTAAAAAAAAATAATAAAAAAAAGTGGAATTGGCCATGAAAAATTAAAATAGGTGCATCACTAATAAAAAATATTAAATAAAGCATTATTTTAAAAATCTAATACTTTTTGCTGTTAAATCAAATGCAGTTTTAAAGATCAGTGTACTAGTTTTCTTGCAAATTAATTTGTTTATATGGTTAATATTAATGCAACTATCAGCACACTGTTTTTTTTATTTTATTTTATTTTTTTTTATGAAAGGTAATTCGGCCTGCGCATGGTTATTTTTTTTCCAATCCGGCCCTGAACCTAAAATGAGTTTGACACCCCTGGTCTAGTGCATTGTCTCTCTATGGAGCAGAACTGCCCTCCCAGTCAGAGCCGGAAGCAATATTTTTGACAGATTCACGACAAGACGAGCTGAAACTTGTAACTACCTGCAAATGAATATGGTTTGCATCATTCTAGCACCATGTCTACACCGGTCAGGGCCCTGGACTCAAAGCGAATGTACCAAATCTATTTGTCCTGTTGTTGGAAGTAGCACAAATGCGTGGAGTACGTCAGAAATAGAACGGAGCATCAGTTTACTGTCAGTGACTTGAGAGTAAATGGACCACTGATTATAATAGGTTACAATCAATATCACTTTGCTTTTGTGTCGTGACCTTCACGTGTGGCGTAGACAGGAGCTATATCGCATTTATCGGCCACAATATGTCATTGAGGCTGTCTCATTTCAGAAAAAGCAACCATTACCAGGGCTCCAGCTTACATTTGACAGCAGTAGCACCAGTGCCACTAAGTTCTACAGATGGTGGCACCAGCACCTGATTTGGTAGTGCTGGGGGGATTTTGAAACATTAAGGTAATTTAATCATAGAATTACTATTGTTTTGCATTAAGCAGAGTTAATAATAATATTACATGTTTATTTCTTGGAAATGCACATTTGACAGTAAAGCAAAGAGCTTGAGTTGAGAGGCAGATAAAATTAACTTTTATTAACAACAGTAACATGTAAAGACCTCATTTTTAATACGGAAAATTAAGTAATTTTTTTATTTTTGGTCAAGTAAAAATAACATTTAAATTGGATAATATTTAGAGCTTTGAAGTGCTGGAAAAAGTGTGAAGCACTTGAAAGTCCTTGAAAAGTGCTTGAATTTAATTCTCAAATGGTTGTACGAGCCCTAAAATGAATAATGTAAAAACATTCGACTGTTTCTGCCACAATACCATGGTTACAGTTAGCGAAAATTTCAAAATGCCTGGTAACCCTTCGGGCAGAAACTTTTCAGATTTTAGTAGCCCAAAACGTATTTAACTAGCCTGAATAAAAACGTAAAAAAAAAAAGAAGATTATTTACGTAGAAAATTGGATAGGAGTCGAAACATCAATCAAAAACTTTCAGAACATAAATATCAACAATCATATTTAAAATAAACAAATTACAATCATCAATACAAATATGCATTTGGTTCTAACTGAACTGAAATTTCTGTGAATTTCTATCTTTTCCATCCTGTCTGTCTTTTTTGGCTGAGTAGAACTGAAATACGTATTTATTAATCTTGATTTCTCACAACTGCTTTTTCTGTGCCAGTTGGAGTGAACTGCACATCAACGTGCACTGTGCACAGAAGACCAATGGCCAGGCTCAGGATTTTCATTAAATCTTGGAATATAATACATGTCACATGGGATAATTTTTGCGTTATTTTTAAAAAGCTTGATGCTGGTCACTATTCACTACCATTATATGGACAAGCTGGATATTGTTATTTATTTATTTATTTATTTATTATTATTTTTTTTTAAATCTTCTTTTGTTGTCCATAAAAGAAAGAAGGGCATATGGCATTATAACAATAGCAGAGTAAGTAATTTATTCCTTAAAATTCATTTTAGGGCAACCTATCCCTTTAAGTTATTAAGCAACATCTCACCTCCTTTGTGTTTTATTTAATGACCACTAGGAGGTGCTCAAGGCATGTGTCTTCCTTGATTGGTTTTCCCTGAAGTGATACAGTGCCACTTGAAAGTTTGTGAACCCCTTGCAGAATCTGTGAAAATGTGAAAAGTTAACAAAATAAAAGAGATAATACAAAATGCATGTTATTTTTTTAGTACTGTTCTGATTAAGATATTTTACATAAAAGATGTTTACGTATAATTCACAAGACAAAAAAAATAGCTGAATTTATTAAAATGACCCCATTCAAAAGTTTGTGAACCACTGATTCTTAATACTGTGTGTGGTTACCTGGATGATCCATGACTGTTTTTTTTTTGTTTTGTGATGGTTGTTCATGAGTCCCTTGTTTGTCCTGAGCAGTTAAACTGAGCTCTGTTCTTCAGAAAAATCCTCCAGGTCCTGCAGATTCTTCAGTTTTCAAGGATTTTTTGCATGATTGAACCCTTTCCAGCAGTGACTGTATGATTTTGAGATCCGTCTTTTCTCACTGAGGACAACTGAGGGACTCAAACACAACTTTTAAAAAAGGTTCAAACATTCACTGATGCTCCAGAAAGAAACACGATGCATTAAGAGTCAGGGGTGAAACTTTTGAACAGGATGATGTCGTCCAAATTTTTCTTATTTTGTTTAAATATCAATTTTCTTCATTTAGTACTTCCCTTCGGAAGCAACAGAAGATACTTACATGTTTCCCGGAGACAAATTAAGTACAATTTCCCTTGATCTTCAAATACAAAAAGTTTTCACCCCCTGACTCTTAATGCATCATGTTTCCTTCTGGAGCATCAGTGAATGTTTGAACCTTTTTTAATAGCTGTGTTTCAGTCCCTCAGTTGTCCTCAGTGTGAAAAGATGGATCTCAAAATCATTCAGTCACTGCTGGAAAGGGTTCAAATATGCAAAAAATGCTTGAAATCTGAAGAATCTGCAGGACCTGGTGGATTTTTCTGAAGAACAGAGCTCAGTTTAACTGCTTAGAACAAACAAGGGACTCATGAACAACCATCACAAAACAAAAAAACAGTCGTAGATCATCCAGGTAACCACACACAATATTAAGAATCAATGGTTCACAAACTTTTGAATGGGGTCATTTTAATAAATTCAGCTATTTTTTTGTCTTGTGAATTATATGTAAACATCTTTTATGTAAAATATCTTAATCAGAACAGTACTAAAAAAATAACATGCATTTTGTATTATCTCTTTTATTTTGTTAACATTTTTCACATTTTCACAGATTCTGCAAGGGGTTCACAAACTTTCAAGTGGCACTGTATGTTGAAAATGAAAGTAAAAGAGTGACGCACGTTCGTTGCGTTTTATCGTGAAATTAGACTTATGTGTCTTTATTAAAACCAAGACATTAACAATTTATCTCAAGTCTAATTGGAATGTTATTTTTTATTACTTGGCCCGCCCGATCTACCTATATATCCACGATCCTTGCATCACTAAAACACTCACACAAGCCAAGTAGCGTTAGCATTGGCTGAACAACACTGCAGACAAATCTGCATGATCAAAAACTTCCATGACTGTGTTTTTCCTTCAAATAACAAATCAAGAGAATGAACAATGCAAATCACGGAAGGAATTTAATTTCACTATTATTATTAGATAACCCATCGGGCAGGGTGGTGATACATTTTGGTAGCCCGACTGGATGACTCACAAGGAATAACATTCAATTTTATAATGGTTGCTTTTCTGAAATGAGACAACCTCAAAAACGTATGCGGCTGACAAATATGGCCTCCAGAGGGAGCAGCTTTCGAAATGAGACACAGAAGGGTGTAAAACTTGCCAATTTGGACTTCTTGCAAAAGCATCTTGCCGTCTAGCATCCAGACACGATAAAGACTAAACAAATCAGATATTTAAGGTTAATCCTTCTCTCATTTTTCTTGCTTTTGTTTTCCATTGGAATTACTCATAAGAATGCAAATTATTTGCTGATTGGCTGCAGTTTGTGATAAGCAACCTAATTAAAGTTTGAATGTTAAATTTAATGTTTATTTGTTTAACACACATAAATATAATTTCTATTCACATGGCTTTTTTTGTTCCCTGGGAAACAAATGATGATATTCCATCTGTCCAATCATGCTTTTTTAAATGATAATAATTATTATTTATATTTAATGATAATTGTAATTATTATAAACAGAATAATAATCAATACTATTATTCAAGGAAGACAAATAGCCTAAATTTTATTTGATGAGGGAACTGGATAATGAAATGGACACTGATTCAAAAGGGTTGAGAACCACTGGTCTAGTGCACATGATAAAAACAATGGAAAAGTACCACAGTGGAATGCAAAAACATGTTCTGTGTGAACAACCCTTAATAATGCACATTTCTAATTTTAGTGAAACTTAAATCAGTCTAATAACTGACAAATATGTAACCACAAAAATTTTGTTGTTAAAAAAAAAAGAAGTTTATACAAAAGGTGCCAAACTTTGACATTACCACAAACAACCTTAATGGCCTAGATAGTATACACTGGATGTGAGAAACATATAAAGTGTTTGATATTGAGCTTTCACACAGCACTAACCTGGACTGGCGGTGAGCCATCATTACTGTAGCGAAACTCTCCTTCATCCCCAGCACTGACCTCCTCATAGTCCTCTAGCATACGGACCATCATGCCACTCTTTAGATTGTCCTGCACATACTCCACATATGCTGAACGTGAAGTGAAGTCAGAACGTGTCTTGAAACCATTTGTCGTTTTCTTCTTCTTTGGTGGCGTGACTGCAGCCATCGCTGTAGCAACCATGATGGAAGGCGAAGCGGAGAAGCGCGGCTGAAAGATGGAGCGGACGGCGTGTTTCTGGATTTCATTATTTATTTCCTCCAACCCTCTGCATGTGCTTGTGGAGGTGAAGGGCAGTTGCCTGTTGCGGTCCCAGCCCATGACACGCACCAGCTCCGAGATGAGGTTGGCCATGGCCATGGTGAACTCAAACTCCCGCTGCACACGTGCGTGCTCCGATTGGTAGGCTGCCGTGGAGGAGGAGGGGCCAACATCCTGACGCTCGTAGGTGGACTCCACCCCTGCCGTGTTGAGCTTGTCCATCAATGATGTGACGCACAAGTAACGCTTCACCAGAGAGAAAAGCAGCTTGCCTGGAATCTAAAATAGACAAACCCAATTTGGTACACTGTTACACATAAACACTGGTACAGAGTCAATGAAAACTAAAGACTTTCCAAGATAAAGAAAAAGGAAAAATCCTTTAAAAAAATTGAGCTTAAAACATGTGCCAAGGTAAAAGAAATGATTTTTGGACAAATTTCAGTTTAAAAAAAAAAGGAAAGAAATCAAATATTTATAATATTTAAACAAAACTGTTTCACTTTTTTTTTTTTCCTAAGAAATAATAAAATATTATGCCAAACTATTTTGCTTTTCAATTTCATCCCACTGAGGCCTTTTACTCCATAATTATAATACCAGGACATTTTTAATTTTCAAAATTAAAATTATTCATTCATAATTTTCAAAATTACACCATGTTTGTAATCAATGTATGTATGAATAGCTATTTTTTATTTTTAATGTATGTATGTATGTAAGTGTATTTTAATAGATCCGGACAAAATGAAAGAAAAAATGAAGAGAGTTTCATGTCATTGACCCACAAGTAAGGCTGTGATTGCAGTTTAAAATGTGATTTAAAAAAAAAAAAAAAAAAAAAAAGGAATATTACTATTGTAACATCTCACTGGAGAAAAAAAAAAAATTATAGAAAAAAAAAATTATTAATTACTGGAGCGAGTATTTAAGGAAAATATAATTATAATAATTTAATTTTATATTATAACTGTAAAATTACAATACTAATATTTATGGCTGTGTTAATTGCTTTATTCTCAAACATTAAACCATCAAACTTTTACTTTAAGTATACCCAAACTCAGAGTAGATGCAGAGATGGCGTTATTATGGAGCAGCATTTACTGTGAATCCATCACTCTGAGACGCTGCAAAAACCTGTGGATAGACAATAGACACCTACAATAGACACAGGCTTTTCAGCCTGCCAAATTTTCATCAGAATGTTTCGACTGAGGAGCGGCAGCGTCGACTCGTGTGCAGGCGCAGTAGCACGGCAATCTATGCAATGCCTGCTCCCGTTATCTCAGGGAACCAAGGTCACGTTTAGGGATGCAACAAAATAAATTCTGGGCCGAAACAGAAAATTCTGGATGCATTTGGCCGAAAACAGAAACCGAAAATGCTTTTTAAAAATTAATTATTATTTTAAGTTAGCTTATTTTTGTACTTATATTAGACCTTTTAATGAAATTAATAGGGCTGGACCAGAATATATTTGATTATTTGAATATTCATTCGGTGGGTTCGTAGTCGATTTTCAATTTTGGGATTCGAATATTTGTTTCTTTTTTGTTGTTTTTTTTCCCCCGCACACCTGGCACCCCCTCGCGAAACAGTTCTCGTTCGCGCTTGAATATGTATACACTATAAAATCTGGTGACATACAATACTCTTTTTTACAAATATCTTATATAGCCTGGCCGTTTTTAATAGGATGGACAGTTGAAGGAACTGAACCTTGTTATACTTAAATATAGCTATTGCTTCTTAGCCTACTAATGTATTCCCTGCAAGTACTCTGTCTGAAGCAAACAACTGCATGAGCTTGTATTTTGGGTTAAGCTGCGTTGCTTTGACACTGTGGAAAATAGAATAATAGAAACAAAATGTATTAGCCTTTTTACCCGTTATTATCAATCTAAATTAATCTACTGCAAAATATAGGAGCTTGTTAAAACTCAAACGTGAGATTTTACTGGGACGGCGTGTTCTTTATTTATTACAGTTCGTTCATTTTTATTTTTTAACTGTGTCAGTAACTGCTGTGCTGCCAATTTCTGATTTGGGAGTGATTTGTTTGTCAGAAAAATGTTACGCTACCGTATTAAAAGTATTGCTCTTTAACAGACCTGTGTTTTATATCACGCAGTGTCCGTTCTCGGAGCATAAAAGCCCTGCCCACGTGAGGCGTGCCACTTTCAGCTAGTTAATTTCAGTTTATTAAAAGTGTATTAATTCTGAACGTGTCACGTGTCCATATTGCACCAAATGCGACACTGCACTCCCTTGGGTCCGCAGCAACACACCCGCCCCATGTTACGCGTTACACTGCCTTTATTAGAGAGAAGAATATGTTCAGCCCCCTCCCTCCAAAGCTTCAAATATCAGCGTTGATTACTACCGAAGAGTCGAAGCTTAAAAAAAAAATAAATAAATAAAATAAAAAATAAAAAAATTGTATTCGGATCAGCCCTAGAAATTAAATAAATACACTTAGTTACTGAAAGTAAATACTCTAATTAGAATCATAGATAAATACAGTACAAAGTTACAAATAAAGTAAGGTCTAACTGTAGTGTATTCAGGTACAGACATGTAATAATTAAGCCTAAATGTAAAATAACACTATAGTGTAAATCACTGAATAAATTAAATATAGATTAATCTTTGTTAAAGCTGTGTTTTGTTGTTTGATTAACAATGACCTGGCAGCAGGTATTTATAAGTTGCTGTCACTTTGAGGCCGAATTTTTAACCCCTAGCATAGAGCAGAATATTGAGCGGAGCATCACACCGCACAGTGATAATGGCTAGAGCGAGAGTAAAACCTGAGCACTGAACATTGAGGGGTGGGGTGGCATATATTTGCAGCTCCTATTTTCAGCCGTCTGTCTCTTTCGGCCAAAAACTGAAAATGTCATATTTGGCCGATAATTTTCAGCGGCCAAAATTTCAGTGCACCCCTAGTTAGTTAACCTTGAGCATGGATGGGGTGCGTCTGCTGTCCAGCAGCTCCCGCAGAACTGAGAGTATCAACATGATCTCGCAAGATGGAGGGTCTATATCCCGGGCTAAACACCAGCCAGAAAAAGAATAGGCAGTTTATTCTGAGAACTTCGAACGTGAATCTCAAGAACGGTCTGTGATGAGAGACTATCTGGATATGAAAGTAAAGGTCCTTCAGATCCACTGCGAGCGTTCCAGGTGGTGAGGGGTTGAAAAGTCACAGGCAGCTCACTGCACTGCCGTGAGGGGGCTGATGCTTGGGATGGGATAATGAGATACTATTTTTTGTGAGGGTGCTTGTTATACATTTGCTTCGCTATAACAGCGGAAAATTGTCTGGGCTTGCATACCACTGGTGGGGCAGACCCAGTATTGACAACATACACAGTGCCTCCAAAGCCCAGAACTGTCGCTTTGAGGGTAGTCTGGCCTCGGGGACATAAA
This sequence comes from Ctenopharyngodon idella, assembly GCF_019924925.1. Taxonomy (NCBI): domain Eukaryota; kingdom Metazoa; phylum Chordata; class Actinopteri; order Cypriniformes; family Xenocyprididae; genus Ctenopharyngodon; species Ctenopharyngodon idella. Next base: position 34,453,580 of record NC_067232.1, read on the forward strand.
TAAAAAAAAATATCAGGAAATATCAGGGCTGCTTCTCAGGGTCCTTAGGGCGGGGGCCCTGGCGCCTAGGAAACAGGTAGCACTTAGCAGGGAGGAAGCGCTGCTTCACTTTGGGTACTGCCTTGGGCTGGGGCTGAGCAGGCTTGGTGTGCTGCTGCAACTTAGGGTGACTAGGAGCAGCAGAAGAACTGTCCCGATTAGGCAGGAAGTGGCGCATCACCTGCGACAACTTCTGGGCCACAGTAAAATGCTCAGCGAAGCCATCCACCGCAGAACCGAACAGGCCCAAGGGAGAGACGGGGGAGTCAAGAGAACAGTCTTGGCAGCAAGCAAGGAGTCATTGACGGAGTTTGCCCAGCCCTCCACTTCAGAGGCAGCCAGAGACATAGTATTGTCAAAGTCCTCCTCGGATCCGCCAAATGAAACCACGCTGCTTGCACCAGATGAGGGGTGCTGGTCTTCACGGGTGAAAAGCACCGGAGACTCGTCGCACTGAGGGGAGAGCGAGTTGCCCAGTTGCTCATTCCCGCGGCTCCGCTGTTTCTTCCATCTCGGCTCGAGAGGGGAAGAGAACGGGAGAGTAGGGGTGTGCGATATAACGATTTTTGATCGTGGACGATTAAAATGTCTCCACGATCTGCTTATGAAGAAATATTGTAGTATTGTGCTACAGTGCTTTCTATCAGTTGCAGTTCCAGAGCCTCCGTCTCAGCATACTGTTCAACGTGACGTACATTCACATTTTAACGTAGCGGTAGAGAGTAATATTCGCGGGACACTTCAATCCACAAAAGTTCATTATTTCCATGTGCTTTGCCGGTTAAACTTTTTTTTCGCGTGCTGATGCGCTGTTCTGACATGCGTTTTTCAGAGCGCGTTCACACGAAGCAGACAGGCACTAAAAGCCTGTCAAACAGCACCTGATTAGCTACTAAGTTATCTTTAGAGTCCGATTGCTCTAATACTGTCAAATACGCACAAAGTTTACATAAACACAGTTGGTTATGTCTAAAGTGAAAGTAAACATCTGAGAGAAAATTGGATGCATGGCTGTATATTAGATATACGTGAAGGTCTTTAAAGTGACAGAGCAGCCTAATATTAACCATGCTGCCGCTTGTCCTTAAAGGGATAGTTCACCCAAAAATGAAAATTGCGTCATTATTTACTCACTTTTAATGTTGTTTCAAAACTGTATTAATTTCTTTCTTGTGCAGAACACAAAATAAAATATTTTGAAGAATGTGGGTTAACCAAACAGTTGCTGGTCTCTTGACTTCCATGGTAGGAAAAACAGTCACTGTGGACCAGCAACTGTCTGGTTACATTCTTCAAAATAACTTTTATTTTCAACAGAAGAAAGAAACTCATTAGGGTTTAAAACAACTTGACAGAGTAAATTATGGCAGATTTTTTTTTTTTTAATAACAAAGATAAAATAATGACAAAGATTTTTTATCTTCGCCACTTTGGCCTAAATGTCTGCCTTTTTTCATTTTATTTTATATTTTGTTACTTTGTAAGGCTTTGTTTTTAAAATAGGGAAATTAGTTTGGCTGTAATGCTCAGTCACTTGGAAAATAGTAAAAACAACAAAGAATCGTGATAAAATTGTGAATCGTGATTTTCCTGAAAAAAATTGATATGATATTTTTGCCATATCGCCCACCCCTACGGGAGAGCATTCGAGGCCGGATCGCTTTCCTTAAAGAAAGCAATCTGCGAATGCAGCAGTGTGAGACTCATGCTCTCGCAGGGAGAACAGCTGGTCTCCGTGAGCGCAGCTTCGGCGTGGGCACGGTCCAGGCAAGCAATACACTCGGTGCTTGTCCTTGCATGAGCCACACTTGTGGAGCGACATTTTGCAACAAACATCTCTCAAATTTGCTCTTTTAAAAAGTGAAGAAGTCTTTTAAAAATCTGCTCTTTGAAGAGTTGCCGGATAGCTGCAGTTGCTGAAATGCTGATAATCCGCTGCTTGAGGCTTGTTTCAATGGCGAGCAGAAAAGCTTCTATTTTCTTCGGAGGAGGAGATGATCTTCTCACTGAAGGAGAAAATTTCTGACGAAAATGGCTTTCAGAGTGACTTAAATAAGCAGTTAAATAAGCGGGCTGAAAAGCCATTTTGTCTGTGCAGGTACACAGATGTGAACCAATTAGGCTTCAGCATTCTGAGGAAAAACTGAGTTTTCCCCATACGTGTCAGCTATTGACGCAATACAAGTGAACCATATTGAAAAGGAACTTGTTTTGTCAAATTATTATTTTTTTTTTTGGTGTGTATTATTTATCAGAGCATTATGCTGTTAGCTTAGCAACATTAAATTCTTCATGGAAGAAGCAGCGCTTTTTCAAGTCACATGAGTTGCTGCCAATAATGAATCAATTTCAGTTAGGATGCTGTCTTAAAGGGAAGTTTCCTATGTAGATAGACAGCAGTAGGGCTGCACGATTTATCGCGATTAAATCGCACACGATTTGGCAAAGGCTGCGATTATTTAATGCGCAGCTTGTCAGAGCTATACGGCTCTGTCATCAGTAGTAAATGCTTCTCCATCTGAAAGCCAGAGGCCACTCACGCGCAGAAAACCAAAATATGGCCTGCCGCAGAAGATAACAGGCATCATATTGCTGTAGCTGAATAAACAGAAGATTTAAACGCTTCGATTATTTAAACATGACTAATAAACAAACGACTGCCTTATTCTGTGTAAGAAGCCACATCATCTCACAGAAGGATGCTCAACTGTCGTTATGAAGTTTGGAGTAAAAACATGTTATTATTGTTGTCTTTTGTTGGACAAGATGTTAATAAATGCTTCTTATGTCTGGAAAGATATTTGACGCGTGTTGCTTTTTCAAATGTACATTATAAGCGATTCAAACTCGCAGTGCTTTCAGATGGATTAGGATTTGGAGCCATACTTCATTGACAAGCTGCGCATAAAAGAAAAATAAATCGCAGCCTTTGCGATTTCATAATCGCGCTAAGAATCGCGTTTAAGCAATAATCGCATTTAAGTTCAATGTTATTTTTCGTATCGTGTGATAAATCGTGCAGTCCTCGTCAGCAGGCAACCAGGTACCTCACTGGGTTTGGGACTTATTTTCAGACAAGAGTGGAAAGGAAGATGAGCACCTGGGGAAGATGGATGCCCTCAAAGGAGATGCCATGCTCCTCAGAAGAAGTGGTCTCTGCAAAAAGCTCCAGCAGGGTGTAGCGGTTATCAAAGTCCATGTGCTGCTCGATGCCATCCTGCTGGCTGAGGGACAGGAGCACATAGGCACGACTCCCTGAAATTCAAACAATATAATCTTAAATCAATGCAATTTTTTTTTTTTCATTTTTTAACTGTCTTTATTTACATTTATTACACATTTGGCAGGCACATTTATCCTAAGCAACTAACACTGAATTACAGGTATACATTTTTGTTAATTCAATCATTCTCTGAGAATCAAATCCCTGAACACTCATTAGAGTATATGTAATATCACAATGATTGTAATCCAGTTAGTACAGCAATTGAATTTCTTGAAGAAGGTATCAATAAACTACTGAACTTTCATTATTATTGCTATAGTGTAATTGATCTCACTAATAATAATAATCAACAACAAATACAAAAATAATGGAATTTAATGCATCATTATAAGCCTAACGGAACAATCATAAGCCTGTAACAACCAGAGACAATTCACAGAAACTTTGCAAATCTAAAAATGCAAATCAAGAGAATAAAGTGGCAAAACAAAAGAAAGCAATATCAGTGTGTTTGGAAAAAATGGGTATGCCACATCAGTCTGGGTACATTTCCACCACTTGTTTTTCCCCCATTTAAAAACAAATAGGCAAAAAAGAGACCTTGGTTTTTCATATATTCATGGATAAAAAAATAAAAATAAAATAACAATAGAGATTCAATATATGATTTACACATGGCAGGGCTGTTTCATCTGATGGGTGAACTCAAAGTCTTGATAAAAATAATAAAGTTTGACCACTATTGTGCAGAGTAATTAGTCTTGTTTAATACTAAATATTAACACTTCTTCAAAGCGTTTGATAGTTTGACTGGTGTAAAGCAACTGAATAAAAGACAGGTATGATGACTCAAAACATATTAGTTAGACAAATAACAGAAAAACATCCATATCTCACCCACAGCAAAATGACTTGACCAGCAACTTTAGTGCTGATTCTTCACTATTCTCAGAAATCCCTTTCTGCAAAAACATCCATTCAAAGGACCTTCATGTACGTTCTGCTTAAGGGTGCGAAGTTTCAGTATAGTACAGAACACTGTAGTAACGCCACTTCCTTAATTTTACAACGTACAAGAAATAACATGTGGCACACTAGTCATAAGAATTTTGATCTCCTAACATGCAGCGTCATTTATAAGAAAACTGAAATGTGTAAAAACCAAAGCACTATCTAAACATTGCTCTGTTTGTTTGAGCGGTCTGGCAATCCAAATTCTGGCTCAACCACTGGCCTGGATTTTGGGTTGGGACTAGCTTTTTTACAACCAATGGCAGGAAATACTAGGGAATACACACACACACATATACACAGAGAGACCTTTTTCTACAAATATAAATATTATACATACACAAATCTAGCTAATATCTCATGTATATTGTGTTACTAATCATGTTTACAGGGTGAATCCAACTTAACATGAGCCACATGCCTGTGGTCTCCTCCTCATGCTGAAGTAAATGACACAAATGCCTCACCCTAATCAGAGGAACTAGAGATGAATAAGTATATCCTGTGAATAAGAGTGAAAAGAATGAGGAGGAGGAACTGGAAAGCCCCCCTTCAGGAGGACTCCATTACCACATTTCCCTTTTCCAAAAAAAAAAAAAAAAAATCACAGTAAAAGTAACAGATTTTGCAGTTTTATCTCATCTACTCCTATAGGGTCCTTTTAGACACTGCCAACAGCCAATGCTGAGAGCGCTGAGACAGCCACTGTCTCTGCCCATCGCTGATGACTCACAATACCCAATATCTCACAGCACACTGACGGGAAGCTGTGGTTCAAACTTGCGCTGCGGTCTAAAGTCAATAGAGTGAGTCTTTACTTAAGGGTTCACATTAGGCTTTGTGCTCCATTCACCACAATCCATATGCACATGACTGTGGGAGAACAGCATGCGTGTAAAACTTTCAAACTTGTAGAGCGAAAAGACTTGACAAATAGAGGATCTAAACGACAGATTGTCCTCTTGGCTTAGAATCAAACATGGAGGACACTCCTTGTTTTGGCAGTTTTGCATCAATACAAGGGGAAAAAAAAAAAAAATCAAATGAATTCAATTAAAGACAGTATATTTAACACTCTGAACATACTTACAATTTAACTCCGTGATAATATTTTTATGCTTATATGATTTATTAAAACCAAGGAGCAAGACCTCATATCCTGTTTTTGTCATATTCATTAATCAAAAATATTTCTATATGCTTATAATTTTACATGCTTAAAATCCAGTGTTACTACAAGAATAAGAGGAATTGCATAGCCAAATTATTTACAACATTAACAAATAAATAATAAATATTCAGTTTCATAAGCTTAAGCACTTTTTGTTTTTAGTTTGTTTCAAAATGTTTATGTATAATTTAGATGTGCTTATTTATAGACGTGATTACAGAAATCTATTTCCATTGTATATATAATCCACATTAAGCATTGGAGGAAGAAGACATGCACATAAACTACAACGGAAAAAAATTTGCTGAATGAATTCAACTAGACAAGGAAGAGCTGCTTTTTCGCAAACAACTGTCTTTGTTTGGAATAGAGTCAATATTGAACAAATGCATACTTGCTTAGTTTTTACATCCTGTAAAGTAATTGTAATTAAAGGTTGTTACTGATGAAATGCAATGGTTGTAATGCAATGATGCAAATAATGCAAATAATGCAATATTAAACATAAAATATTAAGACGAAGTTATTCCTAATTCCTAGACTATTTAAAATAAACTTTACATTAAACTTTAGTTTTTGTAAAATAGTAAGTATTACCAGTAGTTCAAGAAAAATTACTTTAAATTCAAAGGGAAATACCCTAGGAAGTGAGAGTTTTACTTTAAACCTCAACAACCAACTACAATATGGTTCCTCAGATGCAGCAAAAGATCACAACCAGCAGACATGAGATTTAGAGATTGCCAAACGTAATGACGATGCACTAAGCTCTACAGAGTGTAGCATCACGTCAGCACCTGATTTGGTAGCGCTGGGGGTATAAATCAAAGGTAATTTAATCATATTACTATAGTTTTGCATTAGTAAGTGCAGTTACTAATAATATTACATGTTTACTTATTGGAAATCTGAATTGAGAAACTTGAATTGAGATGCAGATAAATTTTATTTTATCTAAAATTATTTAAAAACTTTTATTAACAACAGTAACATACAAAAACCTAATTTTTATAGGGAAAAAAATATTCTACTCATATTAAATGTACCATACTGAACTGACCGACAGCTTCAGTGATTATAAAAGGAGCGCTCTTTACTTGCTTTCTGTGTAATTCAGTCACAATTTAAAGAAAAGCTTTTGTTTTTCATGAGACTTTCTGACTTTTCTAACTTTTCCATATATTAGAGAGTGGAAATGGCACGAAGCATTAGTTTTCCTTCATCTTTTTACTTTTAGTTTTACAAATCACATTAAAAACAACACTAAAATAAAGCTTTGAAGTGTTGGAAAAAGTGTGAAGCACTTTAAAAAGTCCTTGAAAAGTTACTCTCAAAAATGTACATGAACCCTAAAATGTAAAACATTCGACTATTTCTGCGAACATGGTTACAGTTAGCGTTACTACATTAAATCCATGGTGAATGTTGGTGATTTTTTTTTGTGGACTGGAGAGCCTTAACTTGTTCATTCATGTCTCAATATTTCTCCTGGTTTCCACGTCAGCACTGTTTGATCTGATACCTGTAGTTTATAACAGAAAATACCTTTCAAAATTTGAATGCTTTCCACTAGATCTCACTACCATGTTAATTCTGTGGCAAATTCAAATGCTTTCTCTCTGGATCTCCCAGTAACAGTACAATGTGATCGAGATTGGCACGCGAGAGCCTGTTCTGAGCTCGTGCTGCGTTGTGCTGTTTATTACTGTCCGAGCTGATAAACTGTCCATGCTGCACAGCTCAAACAAGTAAAGCAGTTTCGTTCCACTTTCATTTCATTTGCTGTTTGATGTTTCTTATATGCATTATGTGCAACAGAAATGGTAGCTCTCAGCAGTTAGGCAATGTGGTGGTTGCACCAGTGCGACCTCTAACAACATTTAGTCGTACCCACAGGAAAAAAGGTCGCAGTCTGGAGCCCTGCGATGAGTTAAATACAGAAACCAGACTGCAGAATGCAGGACTTACCCGCATCGTGAGAAGCCAGGGCTCGCAACATCTTGCCGGCGCTGCGTCTGGTCTGTCGCTCCTTGTTGCAGAGAAGTTCCATGAGCAGGTCGAGAGCACCGGTCTCCTTGAAGACTCCTACCAGAGAGCCGATACTGGCATAGGCGCTCAGCACGTGGATAGTGTGCGTGATGCTTATACCGAAGTCGCTGTTCTTGGCCATTTGCTTCCGGGCACGGCGGACGAGATTCTTCACGTCATCTTTCATGTCCAACAGTTCTCCCTCATCAAAGGTGACGTCTGGGGGGAACTGGCCGCTGGGCCGCTCCTCTTCCTCCAGCAGAGGCCTCTGGGAGTCAGCCTTGCGCTTGCCTAGCAGAGTGGGGCAGTTGGCGTACACGTCTTCTGTGGACATCCACATGAGGATGCTCTCAGTCTTGCTTTCTCCTGAAGTGGAGCCACTAGAGCCACCGCCACCGGAACTACTTCCGCCACCGCTGCTCGCCTCATTGCTGCAGCCTGAACTGCTGCTATCATCCACAGCCAGCAGGCTCCAGCGAATCAGATACTCCGTCTGGCCGTCGTGAGTCCTCCTCTGACGGATAAGCTCCTCTGGGTAAGCCTGCAGCTTCGGGCCCAGCTGAACCAGAAGGTTGCCATTGCGGCGCTCACCCACCATGGTAGCTGAGAATAAAAGTTAAAAGAGTGATTTAATATCTATATCTATTTATTATTATGCCATGTACAAACTAAATGATGGAGAGCACTTAAAAAATTAATAAATAAATAAAATCACTGTATTGCATAAACATCCAAAAATTCTGTCATTATTACTCACCCTCATGTTGTTACAAACCAAATGAGATTTTTGTTCATCTTTGAACAACAAATGAAGATATTTTTAGCTAAATCTAAAAGATTTCTGTCCCTCTACTGAAAGTACATTTAACCGAAACTTTGATGTTTCAAAAATAGATTGTAAAAGAAAGGAATAGATAGAATGATTTAATCCATGTCTCACTTTATATTATAAACAGATCTATTTTAGGTTTTTATTCAAATATAAACATTGATCAATGCACAGAGCGCATCAATGGCAAACAGAAGGTCAACCGTAACAAGTGTTCTCTATTGCTTTATGAAGTTTTTGAAATTTTAGTGGAATGGACTTTTAATGTGGAACAGAAATCTCCCAGATTTCATTAAAATATCTTCATTTTTTTTTTTAAATGATGACAGAATTATGATTTTTGTATGAACTAACCCTTTAAGACCTGAAAAGTTCAACAAAAGTCTTAAAGGGTTAGTTCACCCCAAAATAAAAATTCTGTCATTAATTACTCACTCTCATGTCGTTCCAAACCTGTAAGACTTTCGTTCATCTTCGGAACACAATGAAAATGGAGAGATTTCTGTCTTCCCATTGACAGCTATGCAACTGACACTTTGACGCTTCAAAAAGTTCATAAAGAGATCGTAAAACTAATCCATATGAATTGAGCGGTTTAGTCAAAATTTTCTGAAGAGACATGATCACTTTATATTAATTTTACGATCTCTTTATGAACGTTTTGAAGCATCAAAGTGTCAGTTTTGTAGCTGTCAATGGAGGGACAGAAATCTCTCAGATTTCATTAAAAAGATCTTCAATTGTGATCTGAAGATGAACAAAGGTCTTGCGGGTTTGGAACAACATGAGGGTGAGTAAATAATGACAGAATTTTCATTTTTGGATGAACTAACACTAAATTTTCAAGCTAGATGAGACAGGATTAAAGTGTTGATCATGAATGCATTACAGAAACATCCCAAGTGTCATATTAAATTAATATTTTACTCTAAACTGAAATTACTACCATCACTCACTCACCTTCATACTGATCCAAACCCACAAGACTTACGTTCTGAAATACGTCCTCATTATATAACATTTCTAAAACCGAAAGTGTTATATTAAAGGGATATTTCACCCTAAAATTTGCTAACGTTAACAAAGCATCGACCGTTATTGTCGCAAACAAAGTTCAAAGTTTTATTTACACAGTTTACATGTCACATGTCCAATACTTCACACAGCTGCTGTCAGTCCGCTAGCGATGCTGCTAAATAGCTGCATACGGGCCTGACGTCTTCATGTGGGTTTGATTCGCGGTCCCAGGAGGTTTCACTAACACCAGCCTACTTGGCCTGCTCTGTGCTTACCTAAAGTAGTTTAAACCCTTCAAGCCGACCTGCTTTTTCTCCAGTAATGCGGTAAAAGCCACGAGCTGAGCTAAACAAGTGCGCATTAGCGCTAACATCAACACTGCAAGCAGGCAACGTGACGCGACACGTCAAACTTAAAACGCGTATAAACAATAAAGCTATATAGTGTACAAGAAGCGAGAATCAGCTACGTGCGTTATAATTAGAGCGTTCTAGTTAGTTGCGCCGCGTCGCTAGCAGGGTACATATGGTGCAACTAGCTGTCAATGCGGCCTCTGTGTTAAAAAGACATAAAAAGCCCTCACTTAGCTCCAAAACTCCGCTTTGACTCACCTCCGGTGTTGCAGGGCCTCCCCTCCTTCTCGACTTTCCCCCTGGGTGGATGGAGTTTTCTTCTCCGTGGTAGCGTATCGTTGCCCAGCCTGAAGTCGTTTTTGCTGCCTGTTGTACAGTTAACTGTAGTCTAGCGCTACTTCCTGTGGAACAGGTATGAATTCAGCTCGCGTATGCGCCAACGTCTGGTTGCAGCAACGCATTACTGCCATCTGCTGGCATGGAGGAGCGACAGTTGTCGCCGCCTACTTACTATTCCTTACAGTGTGTAAATAATTTTATCAGTGTTTTATTTGTTAAATCATGCTCAAACATTTCACAACATCATATTTCGATGGATTTTATGCTTAAGAGGCATTGAAGGTCATTGTAGGTCAGCTTGTACAATGCATTAAGTCAGCATGAAATCAAAATGGACATATTTATTTTGTGGAATACTGCGGTATTTATTATGAATGATTTATTCCGTGTCACATTTAATTTATGACATGACACTATAATCTTTAATCAAAATATCTTCCCCTCCCTCTTGTAGCGACTTCTGTTCTCTGACTGACGTGTTTGCTGCCACAAGGGTGGGACCACCTGTCACTCACATGAGATCCATGATCCAATCAGTTCCCGAATTATCAAAATCAAGTCCCACCCTAGATTTATTCTTGTTTGAGAAACCGTCTCACACTGATAATGATCAAAATAGAGCAAATCACCTTTAACTTGGCATTTCAAATAACGATTGTCTCAATTCATTACACCAGTAGGTGGCGACAAGTGACTGGAAAAAATGTATTTGTCATTGAATCATTCATTCAAGAAATTCGTTAAAAAATGCTGATTCATCCAGTAATGAAATAAGTGAAATATTTATGAGTGAGTCATTGAATCATTAATTGAAACCGATTTTTAAAAAATAATTAATTAAATTAATTCAATATTTTTAAATAGACTGGGGGGGGGGTTAGTTAATTCCGAATTGTGGGAGAATCGTGATCTATATTTTAAACAAATCATGATTCTCAATTTATCCAGAATCGTGTAGCTGTATGATATTTTAATTGCATTTAATAGATTAAAATTTCAATAAAACATTTGCACTTGGTTTGTAAAAGGTGTTTTATGTGTGTTTGGCCTTGGTTTTTATTGCATTTACACGGTTTTGGGGTAAGGGGTGTTACATTCCAGACACGCGCTGTGAATGGTAGACTAATAACAGACTAAAGCCGGCTAACCAATCAGAGCAGACTGGGCTTGTCGGAAGGCACGTTTTATAGAAATCGAAACAGAGTGGGTTCAGACAGAGGGAGAAAACAGGTGCTGCAGCAACGTAAAATTATTATTATTATTTAACATTAAATCATGTAAACCTATTCTAGTAGGCCCCCTAAACAAAATTAGGAACCTGTAAATGAGCATAATAGGGGCCCTTTATTGCTGAGACATTACTTTTTGTAAATATTAAATTTTTTATCTGTACCTTAATTACTAATAATACAGTACCTACTGTAAATATTAGCCTGGTGTTTGTATAAAAATATATAGACTGCATGAAACGCTTTTTAAATTGTCAAAATTGTGGGGGGAAAATTACGTAATTTTTTTTTTGACTCATTCTGGACCGATTATAGTAATGAGAATTTAGTGGTAAATGTGTTTAATTGTCATAAGTTTCACAATGCCAAAACAAAACAAAAATCCTAAACAGTGATCTGGACATGTTTTAATGAGATTCACCCTAAAATACATTTAGTATTGCCTTTACACAGTTGCATCTACATACCAGATTGTCTTGAAATTTTTAAACACTAGATGGCACTGTTGCAATTGACAGTTTGTGAATAAAGTCAGCAAAAAACAACTCCTAACCTGCAGTGGTCCATTTTACAGCAGATCAGTTTAGTTTTATGAACTGTTACCCAAGAATTGAATCTTATCTTGCTTAATGTCAAATTTAGTAGGGCTTTAAACAAATTTGCAAATCTATTTTCTTCAGGGGATCTAAATTCAAACTTTATGTTGAATCAACTGTTCGGTCTTTTCCTTCAACATTATTTTCATTAGTTGTGCTTGATAAGACGTGAGACTATTACTATTGTCCATACTAAGGATCTGGAATGAATGATCTATGAGCAACTCCTAACACTAAGCCACAGCATCCAGCATCAGTGCAGTGATTTTTACACAAGCAATTATCACTCACTTCAGAAAAAAATATACTTCTATTGCTAATACAGACCGGTTCTGTTTTGCAGCAATCTATTTTATTTGTCAGTTAAAGAAGTTACATATTTTATATTCATAAAATAGACTAAGTTTTGCAAAGATAACTTATATGACCTTATAGGCCATTTTTGCTTTATAAATAAAAATGCATTTTTTTTCAAAGGCCTATGAGGAGAACTTACATCCTTCACCACTATATTAGAAAACCAGCATGTGAAATCAATAAATACGGTATCTTTCATTCTCTACCTCTAAAAAAACAAACACTAAAACTATAGGCCTACGTTTTTGAAACACATGCCAAATATACAATCCAGTGATGTAGAAAGCATTAAACAATTTCATTTGCATTTGTCTCAGCCTTTTTGGATTGAGGCACACAGCTGGATAAAACAAATAACTGGACTGGACTATAAAGATAAATCTTTGGTTATAAATAGATTTTTTAAAACATCACTCCATCTCAGTTTAATGCGTGAGTGTCTCTGAAACCCATGTTTTGTATTAATATAATTTTAATATTGATATTTTTTTAAAGTATCGATACCAAATAAGTAGCGTGTGAGTATGCTATTGATATATCGATACTGCAGTTTCGATGTGCCCATCCCTAATGTACTGTAATAACAGCTTTGGTGGGAAACACCTGTGGTTCACCATTTTTGCTTAAAGGCACAATATGTAATTTTCGCCACTAGAGGTCGCTTATTCAAAACAAAGGCGTAGCTTGATGACGCCTTGATTTTGCCAAATCATGGGGGGTGTTGTCTTCACAGCCGGATGAAAAGAATCGGGATGGGACTCGGGCAGAAATCATATTCATGGATGAGGTTATTAACGTTACTGTAGTATGAAGCAGAGCATGACCAAGTGCTGTACGAGCAGAAATGAGGCCACTGGAGCAATTGCTAATGAGAGACGAGCACGACAAACATCTTGAGAGCAGCGGAGCTTTTATTATGCCAAAGTCGCAGCTTCCGCTTCTTCCTGTCAAGCGTATGTGGGGTAAAGCAGCGCTGTTTATCATATTAGATACATTTGTATGTTGAAAGTTGTTATAGTGCTACTCTGTGTGTTCGCTTGGCAACTACTATGAGACACTTGTTTCACACTGCAGTAACCTAAATCGATATTAGGCATGGTAAAACATGGTACTCACTGTAAATCAAGAAAACAAGATTTAAACAATAAGACTTAGGGTAGAGTGGGGTTAAAACGCCCCCCCCTACTGTTTTTCCCAAATTAACCACAAGATAGAGTCAAGATACGTTTTTGTTATTACTGTGGACTCCGTTGACGAGTGATGTAGAAGTATTTACTGTGAAGCTTTCACTGGCAAAGTGAGAGAAAACAGATTTCACGGTAAGTGATCCCATTTTCAGCAGTAAGAAAATAAGTGTTTTAAAGCTCGATGTTTTGCAGAACATCACAGTTATATATAATATGATAATAGTAAGGCTTGTAGTTAGGAAGTACATGTACAATAAGGAAAATATATTTATATTTTTAGAATGCCCCCTTCTCACTATCATAATTACTGTAGTTACTCTGTTCTGAACATCAAATCCTTTGTTTTCCATCAAATGCTCTAGGTGGTTGAATAAAAATATTTGGACTTTAAATTACCTCAAGTTAGCATCAGCTAGCTAGTTAGCTAGCGTCAGCTAACAATACTTTTCAAATAGTCTATTATAATTTTGTAATTCATAATTATTGGTTATGGTTAAGACTTCATTACTGATTTAGTTTATTTTAGTTGTGGTGGTTATAGTAGTAGTAGATTTTGCTGTAAATATGAGGTAAAACGCCCCCTTGATACAAATTTATTTTTTTGCTAAAACATAAAATGAAAACTCTGGACATTTTTCATACTTGGTTTATGAATTATGTAATTGTCACTAAAACTATGATAACTATTCTGGACACATTTTTGTTTCAAATAAATTACAAAGTCCTTAAGGGGGGCGTTTTTCCCCCACTCTACCCTACTGTGTTGAGATAAATAACATGATTAGTTTTCTGTCGATGAATGTTTCCATCCAAACAGTTGCTCACCTGTCTAAAACACACAATATATTAACGTGTCTTTGGTGTTTCCATGGTTTCTGGTTATTTAAATCCAAAAATCTTACATATCGTGCCTTTAATAAAATAGTTTAAAGACTTGATGTACTGTGAATAGTCACTCAACTGCTGGCCAATACAACACCCTTTAGCTGTCACTATATAACCATATATTATAGAAATGTTACCTAATTTAAACTTGAATTAAATAAATAAATACATATAGGCTTGTGTCTGTCCTGACTCATGTTAGTTACGATCTTTAGGACCCAGGGGAACTCGAGCTCATCCATATAAAGACCGCAGATGAGGAGAAAGCAAGTGCATTATAGTGCTTGGACATCAACAATCTCAGCGTGTCGTTTCGCTTTTTAACTAGTCTTACCGCAGTCGTATTAAAACGGCTGGCAAGATGCAGTATAATCGACATCGTGTCCGTATGAAAGGTTTTTGCTGGTGAATTTTTTTCCACATTCTTAATAGATGACTTTTCGCAACGCGGACAAAAACTGGACACTTTGGACTTTTATTTATCACTCTGCTCCAAAAATAACATTGTGAAAGGATACACGAGCATTTCAGCGGAAATTATTCGTCGTTCAGACGAACGTTTACTGACTGCTATACCAGCTCACCTTGCAAGGTAAGTTACCAGTCTGATCACGAACTTGTACAGCAAATGAATGATTGCACCAAGATGACATCAGTGCATCACAGGCTTTCTGAAGCCTGGCAACAGAAACCTTTCTCCTTGTCTGTTGTTTGTCTCAATTCACCCTTGATCTCTCTCTTGCACTGGTGCATTTTACGCATATAGGACCACACGGCAGAGATCACTTGATGCGCAGGTTGATTGATTAATGACTGTAGCAGATCAAATACTCTCATATATTTTGATCTGCTACAGTAATTAATCATAATCAGAGATGGTGGAGGATCATACTCATTAAATAATTAAACTTGCATTTATGTGGTCATTTATGTTGGTTATGACATATTTACAAGCCATTACATTTATGGCATATTTACAAATCATCTAATCATGTTTTTTTGTGTCAGTCGGATTGGTCTTCATGAACAGCTGCCGGACACAGAGCTGTTTTTGTTTGCTTTGAATGTTCAAAATTGACTTGTCTTGCAGACTTGAAGTGCTTTATTTGCTTAAGATTCATGTTTTGGTTTGAGAACATGATTTTGTAGTTATGAAATGAAATTGAATTAAGTGTTTGAGAAATAATAGTTCAAATCCAAACAAACTGTATTAATGAAAACAGTAGTGAATTACGTAGAGAACCAAGTGTTCCATTATAGGAAAAAAAAAATGGATTTAAAAATGTAATTTCAACGAGTGGGAGTGCTTTTCATGCTAATAAAAATAATAATCAAGCTCACCACACTAGTAAGAGTGCTGTTGTACTGAATAATCACGGCCTTGTGCTGTGATTTCTGTACAACAGCGCCATGGAGTTTAACTAATTATAATAGTAACCACTACTTACTGTTAACTACACATGACATTTGAAGCAGAAATATATTGCTGGGCATATATTAGTGCTGCTGCAAAGCTTCACCTCTAATGTACAAAAAGCATACATGGCTCTTAAATATAGAAATAATAAATAATACACCAAACTCTGTGTCAGTATATTATAGGCAGCAGCACTAATTATGTGCCTGACAGAATTAAAGGGTTCACCCAAAATTGAAAATTCTGTCATTAATTACTCACCCTCATGTCGTTGCACATTCGTAAGACATTTGTTCATCTTCGGAACACAAATAAAGATCTTTTTTGCATGTTGGAGATTAATATTTTGTAAATTAAAATGGTAAATTGTGTGTTTTTGCACAAACAAAGCGTACTCGTCACTTCTGAGGTTAAACCATTGGAGTCACATGGATTACTTTAATGATGTCTTTTCTACCTTTCTTGGTGGTTGTGTAGCCTGTCAATGGAGGGACAGAAATCTCTCAGATTTCATCAGAAATATCTTCACTTGTATTCAGAAGATGAATAAAAGTCTTACGGGTTTGGAACAACATGAGGGTTAGTCATTTTTGGGTGAACTAACCCTTTAAGGCCATACTGAAGACGGAGCGGTTTGGCCTATCAAGTGAAAGGGCCGTTTCAGTGCCGCCCACATGTATGAATGAAATAGCGAAGCCATTAACCAATTTGTAAACCACAAAGGAAAAATGAGAAGTGAGCCAAAATATCATTTTCCGAAACAACGGGGAAACAAAACAAAAAAAGAGTCCTCTTTCCGTTTTTCGTTAATCCTTTTACAATGGGGCTAAAAGGCACACCTTAAGAAAAATGTGCTTTTCACTACTCCCATAGTGTATGATTGCAGAAAAAATATATATGTTTTTATTGAACATTGATGGAGCAACATATTTTGTGTGAAAATAAATCATAAAAGGTGGTTCGTTTGTTTAAAAATCCTTTAACCTTTTTACAGACACAGCATGGGGCAAAACCAGCATGGGGCAAAAGGCACACAGTATTGATACACATACTTTAGCTAAAATAATGTCTTTAATAATGTCTAAGTTAGTACTTGTTCAAAACAATCACTTTAGCAAAGTTTGTACTCTTTTCTGTTTATTTTTGTTCAGTACATATACTGTCATTAAAATATGTTAATATAAAAATTTATTTTAAAAATACAGAAACAAATTATTTAAAAGATAAAGATTCTGAAAGCATTGGAGATCCCAAAATAATTTAATAAAGATTTACAGTAGTAACAATAAATTATATTTTATTATATGATATGATTAATATCATATTTTTAAATATGATGGTTTCATTAAATATGGTGATTATCTCTAAGGTGGTATATGATATAATATATGGAATTTATCATTGAATCTAAACATGTCAACAAATGGAAAAGTCAGCCAGCTGTTTATTTTCATGTTAATTATTATTCTTTTGTCCCAACAGCAGGTGTGCATTTTACCCTAAATACCATACTTTTACATATCCTTCTGTTATTGAAAAACTGTTGCTTTGATTACATTGAAAAAAAGTGAAAATCATTAACAAGACCTTTGTCTAAAAAAAATATATTCAATAATTTTAGCGATTCTCATTTGCTACATAAATCTACAAAATTTTTAAAAACCAAAACAGCAAAGAATCAACTTTGCGCTGCTGCCCGCGATCATGTCAAGGATCAGCCAAATTTCCACATGCATCTTGAAAAGCGGATGTTTTGGAAAGTGCTATGGAAGGTTTTTTTGCCATCTAGTGGTTTAGAAGAGAATATAATCAAATGCGCCTTTTACCACGGTGCACCTTTAGCCCCATTGTACTCTATATCAAATGTGTAACCAACTGTTTTCAGTTCTATTTTTTTAAAGATTGGAGGAACATGTTAATTACCCAACTCAATCAGTAATCGATTGTTTTTGAAATCGATACACAACCCTAGAAAATATGGAGTTACTCACTTTCAGAAACCTGCTCCTCATATCTGTTCAAAAGTCTACCGACAAGACATTTTTATTTACTTTGTGAATTTTGTTGACCAATATTTTTTTTGAAAGTTTTATAATTACAACTCTGAGAGGCTTATACCAGACTAACATGGTTTGTTTGAATTATGCATTTGATACAGTAGTCAACATATGTGGGATTTTCAATGGCCGATGTGGATATCTATAAGGCAGGGTGGCTGATATAACATACAGTTAAGAATCAGAAAATGAGTTGTACACAAATTTGCTGAACTGAAAAGAAAGCTTATCTTACACAACATTTACTCAAACTCCACTAAAACAAAAACAGAAAATGTTTATTATCAATTGACAAAGCTGTCAGTAGATTTCGGAACTGACAAGTGGTGAGATAAACACTTCCGTCTGAAAACAGCAAAATATTGTACAATTAAATGGCCTGGCCGATATATCAGTCTATCACTAGTATTTAATGTTTTATTCCTGGAGTCTTTAATGTTATTGATGTTTTCACACCTGTTAAACTGATGTACGTGTCCTTGGAGGGAATCCAGTGCTCTTTAGCGTATCTAAAACACTGTAAACAGTGTAAAATCTGAGGGACAAAGTGCTAAGATCAGGTATTAGAGTTCCTACACTTTACAGTACCACCGAAGCATCTAAATGCTTACAGGACATTGCTGATGGTGTGATGGATTTTTCTGTGCTCATGGCAGAAGACTCTAAATCAGATTAGGATGCTATGTACCCATTAGGTGCCTCCAGCAATAGACACAGCTTTTATTCGGCACACTGCTGAACTTAGCAGAAAAGAAAGTTTGTGTATCCGGCAACCTGGCTGTAGGGTTTTAGATAATGCGGTGGTGCAGAGCTCTGCAAATTGATGGCCTAGACATGCATTTTATAAGAGTAACCAACATTCAGATGATTTAGAAACAACAATACAAGGGATATTTTAAGAGTTCAGAGAAAAAAACAAACAGAGTTGGTATTGAAGACTATACTAATCTCTGACAGTCTGAGAATATCAGAAATGTGTCTATCATCATGGTCATGAATTTTCTATATTCATCTGAAAAATTAATTATAAAAAAGATTACATTTAGTTTGGTCAAAATATAAAAATATTTAATTCTATTTCAATTAAGATTATTATTATTATTATTTTTTTAAAAAGACGAATTGTTTTTATTTGAATCTTACAAATTATGTTTTTCTGCAAAACATTTTTTGAGCTCAAACTGTATACATAAAATTAAGCCTGATTTAACACCATTAAAAAAATTAATCATTAAACTTTTCATAATAGTTAAGCACATTTTCAGCTAAATTCTCATTACAGTCATGCATGTGGAGTTTATATATATATATATATATATATATATATATATTTGTAATGCCTGTAATTGTCATTGGGGATACTCATTAGATTGTTGTTGTACTTCCATTTTATTATATTATATTTACATTTGACAGTCATTAGAAATTATTTTTCATTGTACAGAATTTTTAATGTAATGAGAATTAGGGAGGTACATGAAAAAAATTGCTTTTGAGAGATACATCCATTCACCAATATTCATTATTCCATTAAACTCTGACATTTGTTGAAGTGTGTGACATCAAATTCTTCCATCACAGTTTTATAACCATTGGTGATGTGGATTCTTGCAGGAGAAAGGCAAGTGACTCTTGAACCTCATGCCTCCACAAAGCCATTCATGAGGCAAGCCTTCCTCCACACCACCAGACCAGCATGGAGAAAGGGGCGCGAACACGACTAGAAACAGGAGTGGCAGATGAGAAAGACCATCTTACTCAAGGGAAGACCCCATTAGCAGGGAGTGCGGACTTGGGACATGAATGTTGCAAACGTAATGGTTTGATCAATACCCACAACTTAATGGTGGAGACTAAGGAAGGACTGGTGTCAGTCTATTCTGCCCCACAGTACCAGGGCCATGTGGTGTCCAAGGACAAAAATGGGACACCGGATGGTAGAGGACCCCCACAGTTGCTCAACCCCAGCACCCTTCCCCAGGCTATAGACCCTTACTACAGGCCCAACCTCATTCTCTACCCCGAGAGCGTGTTGAGAGCATGGGGAGAGGGAGGGGACTGCTGCGAGACCACCTTCATTGAGGAAATGACCCCTGCCTCGTCTGGCTCATCTGTCACAAAAGATGGAATTCTGTTCGCTGACAGCAGGCTTCTAGATCTCTCTATGGAAGACGCCAAGATCCAGACACTCTCCTATGATGTAGATGAAGATGATGATGAATTTCAAGAACTCGAGGTGAGAGATTGCATACTATTACACTTTTAAATATGCTTCACCCAGTTACTCACCCTCATGTCGTTCCAAACCTTTCCTTTCTTCTTACAATGAAAGTCAATGGTAGGGCTGTGCGATTTGGGGAAAAAATGTCTAATTGGATTTTTCTGATCAAAAAAATGTGATTATGAGTTAAAATATGATAATAAAAAAAGCTCTATGTTTGCTGTGCTTGTTTGTATGTCTGCACAGTTTTGCCAAAACATTTGTGATTATGTATTGATGTAACTATAATAATAATTATTTTTATAATTATTACTATTTTCTTATTAGGATTATTTTTCTCACTAAATAAAAACAAAGAATATTGTAATATTTCACTATAAATGTAAAAAAATTGAGTATTTATGAAAAATAATATAACACTAATTTTATTTTACAGTTGCACTGTAAAATTACAGTACTAATATTTATGGCTGTCTTATTTTTTCATTTTCAGACGTTAAACCAACAAGTAAAACTTTAAAGCTTCTCTTTTGTTGACAACAGCCAGTTTATGGTTTATTTAAGTTGAAACCAAAACTAAGACTGATCGTGACAAGGCGCTTCACATTACAAGTTTGGGAAGATGGTTGGCACATGTTGCATGTTATAAGCATGTTAACTAGATTAATGTTCATTACCTGTCTAGCGATATGTTTATGCTGACATATAAATAATGGGTTGTATTTTAAAAAACATCTTGTCATTATGTGGTGGGATTTGGCTCGCATGATTTGTTTTGCGCTTTCAATTCATCCGTTAAGAGAACATAGTGAGCATTGATGCTCCCTGGTTTTTACGGTGCATTGTGGGACTTTTTAGGGAGCAAATGTTTCAGTGCACTGGAAGGATGTTGCAACTGAGACAGCACTTAAAATGGCCAACTCCCTGATCTGTGCCCTGACTACTGAGCTAGGGAACTGATTGAGACGCACCCTAGGGGTGGGGGGAAATATCGTTACAGCATAGTATTGTGATATTTTTTTGTGGAGGTATTGTATCGATACACGAACACCAAGTTTTGATATTTTCAGGGAGTGAATTTCAGCTCACGATTGCGAGTATTGTGCATAATTTTATCGAAGATCCACGCTTATAATCAGTGTTGGGGGTAACACATTACAAGTAATGCGAGTTACATAAACAGATTACTTTTTTCAAGTATTTAATAAAGTAATGTATCACTTTTAAATTTACAACAAAATATCTGACTTACTTTTTCAAATAAGTAACGCAAGTTAACTTGATGCCTCTTCTGTCCCCATTTTGAGAGAACTCGGGAGTAAGTCATTGTGTGTAAACATGATGGTTATTGTAGTTCTAGACTAAATGTGAGCATGTTTTTTAATCATCTCACTTGCACAGATTCAGTTTTCCTCAAAATGAATAAAAACAGTGAAATGTAAAGGCTGAATATTACACATAGTTAAATATTAAAAATATACTTTATGTATTTAATTTCATTTTATTAACCAAGTCTTCGCTACTGACCTTTGATGATCCAATTCAACCATACTAATAAGCTAAAATTACTTTAGATAAACATCACTTTTTTTTTTTCTTTTTTTTTTTTTTATTGCATAAGTGCATCCTGTTTTTCTGCAATCCAGAATGGCAGCACAGCTGAAAGGTTTGTTTGAGCTGCACCCTCTACTGTACAGACGTAAATTTGCATTTCCTTTTGCATTTGAACTTTTGGTGGTAAAGGCCTTTACATTTGCCAAAAATAGAATTTTTTTTTATTAAAAAAATAAAGCAATCAAGCCCAGCCCAGGTGAAAAAACGCGCGCAGTGAGCTGTGTGTACGGGTAGCACGTTCTTGCATATTTCTGAACAGGTCGATCCATGTTTACATGTTAATTAAACATGCTAATTTAACAAGCAAATGCAAGCCAGCCGCATGCTGCGATGCAACTAAACTTTCACTCGCAATTAGAATCGTTATATCAATTACATAATTACGACAGCAAAAATCATATCATCTACGCCAGGCTTTAGTAAGGTTGCTCTTTGTAAAACTGCTTAAAACAATATTTATTGTAAAAGCAAATGCATTGAATTGAGTGTGAAAACATTGAATTGTGCTAACATTTTTGTAATTTCTATTAAAAATATGTCTAAAATACAAGGAAGGAAAATATTGAACAAGGAAGAGATGAAGGAGATGGATGTGAAATTAACAGACTGAAAACTGTATCTTATTAGATAAAAATATGTGTGGACAAAGTCTTCCTTTGGGGATATTTGCAGTTGAAAAAAAGGTAATAAATCACAATGTTATTGCAACACTCAGCATGCCGCAAAATATTTAAAATTGCAATAATATCATATTTTGGCTTAAGTATTATGATTATATCATATTGTGGGGCCTCTGGCGATTCCCACCCCTACTGCAAACCAATAAATACCAGTGCTTGCAAGGGAGATAATGAGCAGGGCTTTTTTAAATAAGTAAGAGGAATTGAAGCACTAACTTTGAAGTTTGCATGACCGTACAAAGCCTTGAGGGGGGCCAATGCGCATTACCAGAAGTGCTGTGATTACATAATCATATACGTCACTTTTTTGCATGCGCACCCTTACACATAAACCAGGGTTAACAATACTGCCTACGTAGGCAGCTCACTAGGTTTTGGAACAGAGCCAACTGTTTGCTAAACTGGCCAAATGTTTCAGTCTTTTCAATTAATTTATGCATCACAAAAATATTTTGTTTGTAATCCATGTGAATCATACTTTTGTCCTGTGCTATAAGGAAGGTGTGAGCTCTGTCTTTGCCCCTAATTTATCACCATCCTGTCATATGGTGCTGCTGATCTTTGCAAGAGCATGTGTCTGGAGCTCTTGCCAGATGACTGGGAGAGAGAGAGAGAGAGAGGCTGATCAGAAGGGTGTAGAGAGCGTAAAGAGAGCTGGTCTGGACAGCCAGTTTCCTGCTGCTGCCCGCCTGTTTGCGCCACCTGTTCTGAGGCCGATGTGCAGCTTCACAGAGCCCTGCACAAGTGGGCACTGCAGAGCACAGCCAAACATGCAGATGTGTTGTGGACTGTCTCTTATCAAGTTCACTTTGTTGTCAATTACGTGACCTCCAAAAAAGCCTTATCTGATCATGCAGTGAATGAATTAAAAATGAAAATTCTGTGTTTTTGTGTGTTGTTGCTGTTTGAACATGAAAAGGGTCTGCAAAATTTACAAAGCACAAAGTCACTCCAAAGGGAGTTATTCTCTATATCAGAAAGCACTGATTTTTTTCCCCCCAGGTTTTCCTCCAGGATCGAACACGTTACAATGTTCCTCATTTAAATATTTCCTGCATATGGAAAAAAAGGGGGGCGGAGCCTGGTTGAGTTAGTATCGTGTTGTCACCATGTCTAAGAGATGCAGAAACTTGCAGTTATGGTAAGGGACATGACATTCTCGAAATCCGCTCAAAGCAGTTGGCCAATCACAACACACTGGTCCAGCCGACCAATTAGAGCAAATTGTGTTTTTCGGAAGGAGGGGCTTCATAGAGAACTAAATAGAGTGTTACTGAAAGACTGAGAAGAACGGTGCTGAAATAATGTAAAATATGTAAAAGTAATATGTTTTTTTTAACATTCAAGCATGAAAATCTATTCTAGTAGACCCCAAAAACTAAATCAAGACTTTGTAAAAGGGCATACACTGCAAAAAATGCTTTTCTTATTTAGTATTTTTGTCTTGTTTCCAGTCTAAATATCTAAAAATTCTTAAATCCAGATGCTTTTACTATAAGTAAAATGAGATAAGAGGTATTTTTTCTTGTTTGCTGGAAAAAAATCAAAATGCCAATGAGGTAAATAATCAAGATTTCAAACAGAAACAAGATAATTTTTCTTACCCCCATTGGCAGACAATTTTTGCTTGTTTTAAGCAAAAACTCACTTCATTTTTTATTTTTTTATTTTTTTCCAGAAAACAAGAAAAAATATCTAATGTCATTTTACTTATTTAGTAAAAGCATCTAAGAATTTTTAGATATTTGGACTGGAAACAAGGCAATAATACTAAGTAAGAAAAGCATTTTTTTTTTGCAGTGTCGGTCCCCTTTAATAACATGAAAATAATGACCTGTATCTGCCAGAATTTTAATTTGAATTAAAATTTGAATGGTCATTGTATGGAAAAGAGCTGTTTGAAGATTAAAAATTTGCCCTTTGTCTTCCATGGAAAAAAACAGCGTACAGGGTACGTGTGAACTTTAAAGTGGTTATGTCTGTAGTGTGGCCTATACCTTTTATGTTGTAATGGAAAATTTTTACTCACAACAGATTCTTTTTTTTAAATTCTCATGGAATATGAATTTTAGAGAAAAAAGTCAGAGCATGTGACTTTTGCTTGCAGCATATTGTGATAGCTCAATTATAGTTGAGTAAACTGCATAAACCTCTACAGACACTCTATCTCTTTTGGGTGTTCCATAATCGGCTAATCAAAAATGTAATTTATGAAGAGATTAATCAGTGAAACGTGGGGAATGAAAATCTGATTGCATTGTCCTGAATAAAAACATCACATCATACAGCACAGGACAGCATGCACAGCCACTCCGACGACTCATGTAACACTTTCCCTTATTTCCTTCACGAGTGCATAGCTGTTTTTTTTTTTTTTAAAGGAATTTATATCTGCTGCTTTCTTACCTGCAGAGAGAACTCAATCATGCCTCCTTTCATAATCGCAGCCTTCAGAATATCCTCTGGCCTTTTTGAAATTCAATTTGAAATCAAATTAATGGAACACTTGACATTCCTATTATGCAGACACACTTCTCAATCTGTTGCACCATTACGTCCTCGCACACGTTGCTTCATATGACACGCTGTTTGAAAGAAGATGTGCCAGGTTATCAGAGCAACTTGCCACTTCACAGCTAAAGCCAATTTGAGCAAATGAGATCTTGCAAGATATGTACTGAAGTTTGTCGATGAGGCTGGACTGGAACTTGGCAACTGCTCGTTTTACATTAGATGTATTTGCGTAATTAGAAATATGGTGTACCCAGGTGATGCTATCAAAGGACTATTAAATTCCATTTGTCATTTAATTTCTACACACTGCCTCATATTAGGGACTACAGTTGAAATGTAGCTTTTAACTAAGACTATTATAATATAGCATGAATTGTCTCTGTAATAATATTGATTCACAGGGGTTACGGAACATGCATTGTGTTTCACAAATAAAAAAATATAACCTTTTTGTGTGTTTGTGAATTTCACAAAAAATTTCACACGAAAATTAATTGGAAATAGCTAATTATTATATTGACTTTTTTCCCCGTTAAAGTCATTTAAAGAGTCATTCTGCTTGGCTTACATGTGAAAAAAAGAAAGAAAAAAAAACATTTGGCCAGTTGCATAAAATGACAACTTCAAAAAGTTGTGTCATGCAACGATTGACTCTCATTAGGTAGGCCTCTTGGGCAAACATCACATCATGAGTAGTACTGTAATCAGTATTTATTAAAAATTGTGATAAAAAAGCTCCAGGTTTGTTGTGCTTGTTTTGTTTGTGTAATGCTAGGTGAAACAAAGGAGAGCTTTATTGAACAGGTTATGAATAACAAAACAAAACAAACACAGGAACTAGAAAACCAGAGAAAAAAAGAATGAGCACACCAACAAAACACCCATGTAAGGACTAGACTTGACAAGGAACACAAGAAACACTGGAGTATAAATACTAGATACACAGACACACCTGGGAATGATCACAGAACCAATCAAGTAGAAAACTAATCAAGTAGATGGGACTGAAGATCCCCACGGCGGAGCAGAAGACCACCACGGTGAATCAGACGACCACCACAACGGAACTGTAATAGAAAGCACAGAGAGATTACAAATGGCCTCTGTGGCCGTTGCAGAGGGCTTGGAGAAGGCCTCCTTGGCCAATGACTGTGTCAGAGCAAACAGAGTTCCAGGACGGCTTCCTCTGCCATTACCAGACAGGCAGAGAGTTCATAGACAACCTCCGTGGTCATGTCAGGGCAGACAGAAAGTTCAGGGACGACCTCCGTGGTCGTGACAGAGCAGGCACAGAGTTCAAAGGTGGCCTTCTTGGCCATGTCAGAGCAGGCAGAGAGCTCAGTGACAATTTCCTTGGCCGTTACAAGACAGATCGAGGGTTCACAAGCAGACACAGGCACCTCAGGAGGAGCTGTAGCGGATGCCGCCACTAGAGGAGCTGTAGACGTGTGTGCGGCCCAAACACATAAGATGCCATTAACACATAAGATGCTACTACCATTACAGGAAGTGCAGCCAGTAGCAGTAGGACCTCCAGGACCACTGGATGTGGAAGAGCTAAGACCACCAGACTTTGGACCAAAAGACTTGGATGTGCTGGGACCACTGGACCTGGGACCACCGGACTTGAATGCTCTGTGACCACTGGACTTGGGACCATCGGACTTGAGTGGCCACCGGAGCTTGAGGCACATAGGCCCCCCCCCAAAGAAGTGTTTAGGGGAAGAGTCCTCCCCCACAGTGAAGTAGGAACCACTCAACTGCAGTGCATAGTCCGGAAACTCAGCCAGTGACCCTCGAGGACCATCATGGATGAGTTTGGATTGGAAATGATTATTGAGTCTGTTGCAAAAAAAGTAAATGAGGGCAAAGTCTGGGAAGTCTGTAAGATACACAATGTCCAAAAAGTCTGTGGTGTGGTCCTCGAGGGAATGGTTGCCTTGACAGAGCCTAATTAAATGGATTACTGGATCCATTATTTGGTCAAGCCATCAATGCTTGGTGAACTCAAAAACAAAGGAGAGCTGGATCCAAATTCAGTTATTTTATTGAACAGACTATAAATAACAAAACAAAACAAACACGGAAACTAGAAAACCAGAGAAAAAAGAATGAGCACACCAACAAAACACCCATGTAAGGACTCTACAAGGAACACAAGAAAAACTCGAAAAACTACAAAGGACTACAAAAATGGCACACAGAACAGGAAACAGGAACAGAAACAGGGGTAAAATGCTACCTAAAAATCCAATAAACAAAACACACGAAACACAAAGCCAGGGAATACATAACAGTAGGTCTCCACAATTTGACCAAAACACTTGTGATTTTATATCAATGTATCTATAATAATAATAATTAATTTATTTTGAAGTGCAACTGTAAAATTACAAAGATATTATTTATGGCTGTCTGAATTTTTTTACAAATTGTAAAAAATTCTAATTTTCAAATGTTAAACCACCTATTTTGGCTACTAAAGGGAGCCCTTAAAGTCACCGTAAAAACAAAATGAATCACCATGAATCAAAATTAACTTTTTTTTTTTTTTTTTTTTGGAACATTGCAGTGCTTACTATAAATGATTTATCCGTGCACTTTTTAATCAAAAAGTTTTGATTGTTAGGAATTCATTTAAAATAGTGAATATTTAAATATTAAAAAAGCTCAGCTTACCAAATGCAGAAAATTTTCATTTCAACATGTTAAAAATGAGATAAGCTAGACCTTCTTCTGTGAAGATCTGCAATATGGGCATTATTTGGACATTAGTTTTATCTGTAAAAGATTAGCATCTAAGAATGTCACATTTCAGGATTAGGAGACAAAATGGTTTAAGGATTAAGCAGAGTAGGATTCATGTAAATCCCATATGAGTATACTCTGGCTGATGTAGTATCCACCCATCTTTCTTGAGACTGTGTGAGAACAGTTCACTCTGCCCCATATGTGTTAACATATGCAGAGGGCATTTTGGTGCAAATGGGTCACAAGAGAAGCAGGTTGTGCAAGCTGTTTATGCCCTTGTGCGTAGTAAATAAGGTGAAAAAGGAAACATCCATCTACACACCACTGACACATTCAAGCTGTGATTAATACTGTACATACCCAAGAACATGTCATCCAGTGTTGTGGCCTTCAGTTTCTATGAGGTAAATCTCCTCATAAAATATTGCTGTGATTAATACAATACCCAAAAACATGTCATCCAGTGTTGTGGCCTTCAGTTTCTAAGAGGTAAAGCTCCTCAAAAAATATTCTTTGTATGCTAGTTGATGACCAAAACCTCATTAAAACTAGAGGATGTGGTGAAAACAACCTTGACATCAAATGTTGCATGCATTGTGGCTTCAGTCTTTAATACAGGCCTATCTGAAAAGTTTCATAAATAGCCATTTACAAAGGTACATTTTAATTTCCAAATCATAGCCTTCAATTACTAAAGCATTCAGAGTTGAAATTGTGCCGTTTCTGTTGTCAGTTTTTTTTTATTTCCATATTAAGCTACAAATGTACTGCAGCTTAGTAAAAATATATAGTAATAATAATTAAAAAAAAGTCAACATGATGCTGCATTTACAATCTATTTTACTTCTATAATATGACATACCTCAAAGTGAAACAGAATATTCTAGTAGAAAACAATGACTTTTTCCTACTGTAAATTGATTGGTCATGGGCATTACATAGAAGTCTGTCTGAATGCAATCTGGGACCAGATTCACAATAGTCTTCTTACAGGAAGTGCGACTCTTGAAAAAACAAAGTTCTGCACTTGGTGTCATGCTTTTTATTTTAACTAGTTATTTTTAAAGAGCCTGTCTCAAAATTGAGCTGTTACCTTCATTTGTGTTCCGTCTTTTTGCGCTCTCTTCTCTAGAACTAATGTATCCTGGGTGTGTGTGTGTGGTTCAGGTATTACCTACATTCCCTGTCAGTCACTTCGACATGGTGTTGAATGCTGACACTATGGGTCGCTCTTGGGAGCCCCAAACATCTCATCACTGATACTTCAGAAAAGACCAATGAAAATTGACGAGTGGAATTTGCATGCGCCACTCCACCGGACATACAGGTATAAAAGGAGCTGGCGTGCATCCGCTTCATATTTGTTCTTCGGAGCCAAGTGGATGTCAACAAAGACGCTCATTTCCATTCACCTCTACTGGCTGGTGTTACGGCGCATTGCAGCGTTCTCTCCACCCATGCACAGATAAGTGTAGTCAGAGCTTCTCCTGGGCGCTTCAGCTTAAAAGAGCAAAGCAGAGAAGGAGAGTATCTTTTTAAAGATGCATTTCCACCTGTGTGTTTCTGGATGCAGTCGATACCTGTCATCCTCGGACGGCCATGATCTCTGCCTCAAGTGTTTGGGTTGTATCCACGCTGAGAAAGCTTTCGTGGATGGTTCCTGTCCTCACTGTGAGAACATGGCCATGGCAACATGCGGTTGCGACTCTCCTTTCTGGTTAGAGAGAGAGTCACCTCAGCCACTCCCCGTGCTGGTCCTTCTAGCTGCATGGCTATGACAGAGTTGGCAGCCATGCTTGAAACAAGCTGGCCGTGACATAAAATTGCGGGCTCGTCCCGAATTTCTACATGTACAAGTAAGTGTATAACGTTTTCAGTGTTCATCTGTGTAAATGAGTAGACTTCAGGTATTTAGAGTGTTCTCAGCTGGGTTTACCATCCTTCCATTCGGGCACTATTTGTTATTCTTGTTTGTTATTTTGCCTTTCTTATTTTTTAAGGTTATTCTGGGCAGAGATTTTAAATCTCTGTCGGGGGTACACTTCGGGCTATTGGTTTAAATGTGCCAATTGTCCTTGAATTTAGCGTTTAAATGCCGCCTTGAGCCCGGTACACCTTTGAAGATTAGGTAGGTTTAGTTAGTTTTGGCTGGAATGGAATCCTCCACCCTTTCCCGAGCACTCTCGTTTGGATGATTGATATCTGGGCTCAGAGCTTGACTCCAACTTCCCGACATGGTGGCCAACGCTCCGCCACCCCACTGCAGGTATGTCAAATGCGGTTGTTCTTCTGGTACCACTCGTGCGGAGTTCGGAAGCCTGGTTAGCACTTCCCAACCCATCGCGCTGGCTTATCAAGAAAATCACCTGCCTAGGTTCAATGGCAACCTCTTTACCTCGGTGGCAGACAAAGACGCCCCTGTCCTGCATACAGAAATTGCAGTCCTATTGGTGAAGAGCGCAATAAAGCCTGTCCCTCCAGCTGAGATAAAACAGAGTTTCTACAGCCCTTACTTCATCGTGCCAAAGAAAGTCGGTGGGCTACGACCAATCCTAGATCTGCGAGTTCTGAATCTGGCCCTGCACAGGCTCTTGTTCAAGATGTTGACACAGAAGCACATTCTGACATGTGTTTGCCAACAGGATTAGTTTGCAGTAATATACCTGAAGGACGCATACTTTCATGTCTCTACCTTGCCTTGACACAGAGCATTTCTTAGGTTTGCCTTCGAGGGTCAGGCGTATCAGTACAAGGTCCTCCCCTTCGGGCTGTCCGTCTCCTCGCGTCTTCATGAAAGTCGCAGCAGCTGCCCTCGCCCCGCTGAGGGAGGTGGGCATTCTCAATTATCTTAATGACTGGCTGATTCTAGCTCACTCGAGATCTATGCACACACAGGAACCTGGTGCTCATGCACCTCAGGCGATTGGGGCTTCAGGTAACCTGAGAAAGAACAAGGTCTCTCCAGCGCCAAGCATCTGGGCCGAGCATTTTCTTGGGATGGAGTTGGACTCAGTCACTATAAAGGTGCATCTCACAAACAAGCACACCCAGTTAGGTTGAATTACCTGAATTAGTTCAGAGGAAAAACAACGGTGCCACTGAAACAATGTCAGAGGCTCCTTGGGCACATAACGTCCTGAAAGATGCATATGAAACTTCTTCAACACTGGCATCAGACTCGAATCCTGAGATTGGTATGGCGCCATGGTACACATCGTGTGGCTGTCATGCCGATTTGCCGCTGTATGTTCAGCCCTTGGACAGACCTTGCATTTCTACGGACAGGGGTTCACCTAGAACAAGTGTCCAGGCATGTTGTTGTCACAAAAGATGTGTCCAAGTCCAAGGCTGCATGCCTGACAGGCATGCAGCCTTGGGCTCTTGCATAGGACCTCGACTGCACTGGCATATCAATTGCCTGAAGTTGTTGGCAGTGTTGCTGGCCCTGCGGAGGTTTCAGCTGTTGATTGGACGGTCAACACAGCACCGGTTGCGCACATAAACCACCAGTGTTGTTTTACATTAACATCGCATGTCGCAACTCACCTGCCATCTCCTCCCCTGGAGTAAGACTAAAGTCACTTCGGTCCACTAGCATCCCAGGCGAGCTCAATCATGCAGTGGATGCGATTTCATGGCAGGTGGCTCTCCAAGGAGAGTGGAGATTCCACCCCCAGGTGGTCCAGCTGATCTGGAGTTGATTCGGCAAAACACAGGTAGGCAGCCCCGCCCCTTAAGAATCCGAGCACACTCCACAAGGAGTGTTGCATCCACCTGGGCACTAGCCAACAGTTCCTCTCTAACACACATCTGCAGAGTGGCAGGCTGGGTGACACCTAATAATTTTGTGAGATTTTACAATCTCTGGGTTGAGCCAGTTTCATCCGGTCTGTTGTCAGATATGAGCAGGTAAACTGCGGGCAACTAGCCGGGTGCTCTGCTTGCATACAGCGCCTTTCTCCTTCCTTGAGGCGATAACTTGAACTTTTTGTCCACGTGAGTTCCCAAGTCCTGCAAACCCTGGATGTATCTTACTTTTTAGCACTATACTTAATTCAACAGCAGGCTCAGTATTCGTGATGCATGCCCTTTCGGTCAGCCCGTATACTGGAGCTAGGTGCCCGTATGTAGTGATTCCCTGATTGTAAACCCGTAAGATACTGTATATTGTTCACGATAAGGTTTCCATGACAGTAAACCCCGTGTCTTCCCGTGTCTTCCCAAATTCCTTTTCTGAAGTATCAGAAGTGTTTGGGGCTCCCAAGTGTGATCCCTAGTGTCCCACTTAGTGACTCCTAGTGACCCAAGCATTCAACACCACGTCTCGTTCCCTCCATCAGGGAATGGAGGTTACAACAGTAACCAAGACGTTATGGGGACAAAATGTCTCCACAAAGATGGAAATATCTGAAATCCTTGTCCTTGTGGAGACATTTTTTGGTCCCCATGAGAAAAACAGCCTATAAATCATACTAAGTGATGTTTTTTTGAAAATCTAAAAATGCAGAAAGTTTTCTGTGATGGGTAGGTTTAGGTTTAGGGGATATAATATACAGATTGTAAGATATAAAAATGATTATGTCTATGGAAAGTCCCCATAAAATATGGAAACCCAATGTATGTGTGTGTCTGCAACTAGAGTAATCGCATCTTGTGTATGCAGGGGGGCTTTCATACCTAACTGAACTCTGCAGGTAGGTTGATCTCCAGGAACAGGATTGGGCACCACTGGTTTATATTATCGATCAATGGTGTCACTTCAGAGAGCTTGTGCACATCCCTAGTATTAATATGTATTATATGTAGCATGTTAAATGTAGACTTAATTTGTAACACTTAATATTTGAAACAACCCAATAAATTCAATAAACATCTTACCCTTAGGGATTTAAGACAAGTTGGAGGTTATTCTACCTTTAAGAGCTTACAATGACTTTTAAGAACATTTTTTTTTTAGGGGTGGGTTGAAAATATAGATTTCTTGATTTTAATCAATTCTTATTTTGACTAATATCGATTTTTAAACGAACAGGTTAGGTAAAAATATAATGAATATGTAATATATTGCATATATTTAGCATATGCTCCTCTCTAGAATTCATTTTTATATAGCTAACTATCGGGCTATAGTAATTGAATTTCTAAGGTAAATGTTGCGTAACATGTTTACAAGCTTTAAATAAATCTTAAAAACACGTTTTTATGACAGCAACTATGTAAATGTTTATATTTCAAAAAAGGAATTGGGCTATAAATATAATTATATCATTAATAAGTTTAGTACTATTTTCATATATGTTATAATGCTATAAACTGCCTTTTAAGAATGACTATCTTAGACATCCTACAGCCTTGTTAGCATTATTATTCCACTTTTTTGTTCTTCTTTTTCTCTGAAAAGAAGGACAGAGATGTGAAATGGAGAGAGTTTGATGAAAAGCCTCTTCGTCATCTGATTCATTTAGTGTTTTGTGTGTTTTCTGCAGAGTGAGTACTCAAGTGACTCAGAGAGTGAAGACAATTTCCTCCTGATGCCTCCGAGGGACCACCTGGGCCTCAGTGTTTTCTCCATGCTCTGCTGTTTCTGGCCCCTGGGAATTGCAGCTTTCTACCTGTCTCACGAGGTGAGAAGCTCTCAACACCTAACTAATATGCCAACATAAATGCCAAAAATTAGTTACATTTATTAATAATAATAATAGTAATAAATTAATAATATTGTCAATTAGCCCTACTATACACCCCAAAAGGGTTTTATGCAGCAATGTCATAGAAGAACCATAATTTTGGGCTACACAAAGAACCTTTCTGTGAACAGCTTTTAAAAGAAACATTTTTTTCTAATCATTTTAATAATTTAATAATCTAAACCTTTTTCCACTATAAAGAACCTTTTGTGCAATGGAATGTTAAATTATGCCAATAAAGAACCTGTTTTTTGAAGAGTATAGACTGTTTACAGTTACTAAGCAACATATTGCAATTGATGTGTGGTCACAAGTGTGTGTACAGTATAATGGCTATTTTACACCATAATTTAGAGTCTGAATGTTCTGTTTTATAGTAAAGCAATAAGCCACAAGAGGCCATGAGTTATGGCCCGTTCACACCAAAGATGATAACTATAATGATAACGATAAAGACATGGATCTAAAAATCATTCTAGATATAAAAGAATAGCAGAGTCCACACCACAACCATAACGATAATGGCAGAAAAACAATATCGTTGGAAGCACTTTCAGAATTTTTTTTTTTCGCGGCTGATGAATGATAAAAACATTGACAGCCAATCAGAATCCACCTGACCTTAAAGAGCTTGAGCATTTAAAGAGACAGATTACAAAACTGCAGTGCATGATTAGAATAAACTGGTATGAACACTAATATAGTCATTTTGTTATAGTTATCTTTATAGTTATCCTTCTTAGTGTTTTACAATGGGTATTAAATGATTTTATGGTGCAACCTTTTTGGAGAAGTTAGCCCAGTAAGATTGCTTTTTGTGCACTTTTTTCCTGTGAGAATGCAGTTCACACTCAAAACAGAGTTGCATCCATTGTACTTCATATTTGTATTGTATTTCCAAAACTCACGGCGCACACTGCAGGGTAAAGCCAGGCATTACATGTTATGCTTTGAACATTTGGAAACAAATATCCGTTTATGTAATCTGATGTATGCTGCAGGACAGAAGATGGAGAATTCCCCGGGTTTGCCACATTGTTTCATAAAGGTGACTATAGTATGCTGCAGTGTCAAATGTATTTATAGCTTACTGCAATGCTCTTGAGAAGAGAGATTGCTTACAGAAAGTGTGCTGAGAGAGGGAGAGGTCATTTGCCTCTGAAGGGAAAGTACAGAGAAGTGGTAATTGCAGTATTTTCACGCATTCCCCCTTCTTATTAAACACTTATTTAAAGCATTAATTCAAAACAGGAAAACTATGGATATGGTAGTGTTTATCTCCCATTGTTTGTGGGTGAAAAACATTTCTACGGAGCCCCACACATGACGTGCAAGAAAAAAAATTAAATTGTGTGCACGAGTTACTAATTCGTTCCCTCGATTTACTAAATCGTGCGCACGACTTAGTAATTCGTTCCCTCGATTTACTAAATGCGCATGATTTATGATTTATAAATCGAGGGTACGAAATAGTAAATCGTGCGCACGTTTTAGTAAATCGAGGAAACGAATTAATAAATCATACGCACGATTTAGCCTACTATTTTTTTTCCTGCATGTCATGTCCGGGGCTCCGTACATTTCACCCCAAAATGAAAAGGAAAAAAAAAAAAAAAAAAGATATTTGCTTAAAGAAAATTAAGCCTTTTTTTCTGCATTTTTGATATTATTTTTTATGACTATTAAACATGACACTATTAAAAAGCAGTACACCTAATACTGTAAATGATGCTTAAATATAATTTACAATTATAATCA
Source organism: Ctenopharyngodon idella (assembly GCF_019924925.1). Taxonomy (NCBI): domain Eukaryota; kingdom Metazoa; phylum Chordata; class Actinopteri; order Cypriniformes; family Xenocyprididae; genus Ctenopharyngodon; species Ctenopharyngodon idella. The sequence continues at coordinate 34,488,546 of NC_067232.1, forward strand.
TTATGTTTTTGCAGTTTTTCCCCCAAGACAATAATGTCACATTGTTAAAATATATTAAAGTGGTCTCCGGTGATAGCCTCGTGGGCAGCCCGCCAACATATAGCGCTATTGCGCTTCGGGCAACCCGAGTTCAAGTCCCGGCTCGTGGACCTTTCGCGATCCCGTCCCCCTCTCTCTCCCACTTCGCTTCTCATCTACATACTGCCCTGTCATAATAAAAGGCAAAAACGCCAAAAATAAATCTAAAAAAAAAATATAGATATATAGACTTTTTGTCAAGAAACACAGTATGCGTGGAGGCGTGAATCTTCATGAATAATGCTGTGATTCACACCTGAGAAGACAAAAGATCCACATAATGAGCTAATGACCTGCATAATAATGAGCTCTTTCAGTCAGGTAGGCTATGTGGAAAAAACCCTCTGTGATCATGTCTCAAGCTCATCATGCTGTATATCAAACATAAAGAAAAAACACCAATCCTTTGAAATATTATTACAATTTAAAATAATGGTATCCTATTATATACTTTAAAATATAATGTATTTCTGTGATGCAAAGCGTCTGAACAGTCATGTTACCTCTATGGCATTTCATATAGGCTTTTAGCTTAAAAGCATGCACATTTGGAGAAATATTGATGGATTCTCATATGTTTTTGTCAATTTTCTATACAGAGGAGTAATATTTATTCAATATTTATTGTCATCACTGTGAGCGCTGGATACTGTGTTTTCAATTCATACTTGCAGCCAGAGGGCGCTCTGTACACCTTTAGTCCACAAATTACTCTAAAGAAGAACAGGCCATGTGACATTCCAGGAATTAACAGAGGCTGCCAGAGATTGCTAACCATGGCTATAACATGCAGATAAACACTTTTGAAGACAAAAAATACACGATTGCGACGATGTATACATGTATTGCCTCAGAATTTGCGTCTGAATAGCGCTCGCTCCGTGGGCGTGGCCGCATTAGTGGATAATGAGCTGAATCACGGGCGTCTGACATGGCTCTGTTTTCATACATATTACATAAACAGAGAATATTTATTTTCGATTTGACTTACACGATTTAAAACCTGACATTTCAACGTTTCTTTAGACATAACTCTAATTTTTTTGTGATTAGTATTCACTAAGTTACAGTTCATTTTCTGAGAACTATCAGATTGGACTTCGTTCAGAGGGAGACGAGAGATCACGCATCATGTTAGTTTTCTTTATTTTGCAAAAAGCACAACATTTTGTTTTTACTCTGAGTGTACACAAATAAAAGAAGATATTATATAGTTTCAATTGATATTACTTATGTCTCTATGACAAAAAATGATGGAGTATTTTAAGTCTGTTTTGCTGCAATGTGAAAAAAATCCTGAAAAACGCGCCGGTGCGTTTCCCGACTCCAGAGTGTTAAATATAATTTACAATTACAATCATTATGTTTTTGCAGTTTTTCCCCCAAGACAATAATGTCACAATGTTAAAATATATTAAAGTGGTCGCCGGTGATAGCCTGGTGGGCAGCCCGCCAACATATAGCGCTATTGCGCTTTGGGCAACCCGAGTTCAAGTCCTGGCTCGTGGACCTTTCGCGATCCCGTCCCCCTCTCTCTCCCACTTCGCTTCTCATCTACATACTGCCCTATCATAATAAAAGGCAAAAACGCCAAAAATAAATCTAAAAAAATTTTTTATATATATATTATATATATATATAATCTTAAAGTGCCCTATTTAAAAGGTTCCTAATTTTGATTTGGTTTCTCCTACAATAGGTTTACATGCACCCAAGGACAGAAAACACTTTAATTTTCTTCATTAAAGTCACAACCCTAACTGCCTGAAACAGTTTGATCAAGTATTCGGTCTCTGCTCTGATTGGTCAGATGGCCCAGTCTATTGTGTTTGGTCTACCGCTTCCAGTGCATGTCGGAAATGAAACTCCCATTACCATATGTGAATTTCAGCTCTTGATCTTCCTCAGCACTTGATACAGTAACAAATGGCATTCGTTTTACCGTATCAATTTCAGCCACATCCTTTTGAAATGCAGGCAAAGTGGATTTGCTTTCGCAGAGGAAAACAGCATCTTCTCGAAATGTTGACAACATGAACCAAACTCTTCCAGGCCTCAGTTACAACTGCAGTGTTTGTGGGTCAAAGTAGACATTGTTCACAGGCAGCCAATGAAGACCATAGGCTGACATAATGCTAATGTGTTAAAAAACATACGTAGGTGTAACGCTGGGTGCTCCAGAGATAATAAAGAGTAGGATCCAAGTGCAGTATTGGTGGCTTATTATTAAAATAAAAAATAATGCAAACAAAGGCCGAACTGAGTAAATCAAGACACAGGGAAAAGCAGGCAAAAACAGAACAGAAACCCACATGCGATACATCCACAAAAGACAACACTAGACCAAGAACAATGGGAAAACACTGGGGTTTAAATACACAAGATAACAAGGGTCTAACACAGGACAGGTGAAGTTGATTAATTGTCATGGAAACTAACTAGGGTTGCTATGGTGACAAACAAGGGTAACTAAAGAAACAAACAAGGTACAAAGCACACAGGAAATGAACACAGAATCAATAGGAACAGTAAACTCTTCAAATTTAAAGTCCTTAAACACAGGGCAGGGGCTGCATCCGAAATCGCATACTTCTATATAGTAGGCGAAAAACAGTAGTATGTCTGTATTCATAGTACTCATAAAAGAGTAGGCAAAAAGTACCCGGATGACCTACTACTTCCAGCAAGATTTAGAAGTGTACATACAATAGACACTTATCCCATGAGGCCACAGGAGAGGATTTGTGAATGGCAGTGAAGAGGCGTAACTGACGCTGGTAGGTCACATGATAAGGGCAACATGGAGAATGTAGTACGTCCAGATTACATTCAAACTATATAGAACGTACCTTTTATAAGTACTTACTCAAGAGAGTATGTGATTTCGGATGCAGCCAGGGGACATCAAGACTGGAATCATGGTTTGTATAGGAAGTAAGACTGGAATTACTCGTTTCAGGCAGTTCAGAATCGCTTCTTCCTTTTGGGAGACAAAAACTCTATTTATCTGCACTTTGATCTTTGAAACTTTGCAGACCTTTTACATTCACAAACATGTATATTATACACTACATGAAAGGTAATATCTGAAAAGTATAATAGAGGCACTTTTATGGTCCTCAAACAGCCATCATTTTCTTAAAGAAAAACATAATTTCTTTTGATTTTGGACTGAAATATGTCCTGGACATGGGTTTTGTGAGAGTCATTATGGGTTTAAACTTTCAGTGTTCATATCTGACGCTGACTTTAAAAGCAGTTTATGGCCCCATCTCTCTCTGTCTTTTGCTCTGTTTCTTTCATGCAATACATCACGACTCAACACCCACAGCTCTCTAATTCTTTGCCTGAAAAATAGAAATCCTTTCTCAGCCTGGTTCTTAAAATCTAAGCCTACACCAAAATCATTTCACTGCAATCCTTCTACAATCCCTATCAACAGATTCACATTATTTTGGAATGTTTTATCATGTAAAAATGTCACAACAAATTGTTGTCAAAATGTGATTGTGCACTATGTAAGTAGAAATATCTGAATAAATATGTGTGGTAAAAGATGCTATACAGAGTAGGTTGTTAGTAGTGAGTACATTTTAGACATTAAATTATGCTTCAATTTTGTAAATGCATTAAAATAATATGAATGGTTGAATAGCAAAGCTACACATTAATCCAGGTGGTTAAAATAAATGAATTTACTTGGGGGTTTTGTGTAAGAGTGTGTCATGGAAAGAGCAATTTCCTGTGAGTTGTGAAACTTCTCAGACAAAGTTGGCGCACAGTTTTCAAAACGAATCACAGTTTTGCACTTGATTTCAGCTGCAGAGCTTTTAATTGGTGTATTTTAGACTTTTCCTTCAATAGTGATGTCCTTTTGAGCAATTACTCAGCAATCGATAGAACACAAACTCCAGTTACACACTGTAAGTCTGATGCATCAAATCAACACTTCCTGACTAAAATCCTTAGATAAAACTTTAATGTGGGAAAACAACCTCACAAATCAAGGATACAATGAAATTTCCATGTTATAAAAGCAGTTCATTAATAATTTATAAAATATATTCATGTATAGGTATGAAACAGCTTCATAAACAGTCTTTTCAACTACACAGAATCATTATTTCTGTCTTACAATAATTCAAATTATCACAGAAGTACTGGGATAAAAGTATATAGTTTGGATATAAACACTGATGTCTACAGATGTCTATAAAGTAAATATTTTTGGAGCAACCTTTATACTTGCATCATTTTTCGAAAGTAACTTGACGCTTCAATTAAAGATTGTATCAGTTACATCGTTACACCAGTAGGTGGTGACAAGTGAATGTTAAAAAATATTTGTCATTAAATCATATATTCAAGAGATTTGTTCAAAAAACGCTGATTCATCCTGTAATGAAACAAGTATTTATGACCATTTATGAGTATCTATTATGCACTCAAAAAAAAATTGTTCTATATAGCACTAAAAGTTGTTCTTTGGCTCGTATTCAGGGGAACCACTTTAAGTGCTGTATAGCACCAAATCTTGGTCCTTCAGTGGTTCTTCAGCAGTTCTTCACTGGTTCTGTGGGATGACTGAGGTGCTATATAGCACCGCTAACATATACAGAACCTATTAAGCTCCTGTATGGTTCTTTAGCGGTTCTTTGGGGTGGTTAAGGTGCTATATAGCACCACTGCCATACAAAGAACCTGTTAAGCCCCTTTAAAGGTTCTTCACGAGCCAAAGAACCACTGTTGGTGCTGTTTAGCACCAGTTTTGTTAAATAAAATGCGATATGGCACCTCTTCTGGGTTCTACATAGCACCATTTGACAAAGGTGCTGTAGAGCACATTTAAAGATATGGTGCTACATAGCACCAAAAGAGGTTCCAAGCCAAGAACCACTTTTAGTGCTATATAGCACTTTTTTTTTAGAGCGATCTATTTCAATTAAGTTTTTAAATAGACTGTAGCAATTAACATTTTGTTATAACCTCTATTAAATTAGATGTTATTTTGTTTAGTTGTCTATATTTAGAATCGTGAGAGAATCATGATTCTCAATTTACTGCGTCCAGAATTGTGCAGCTCTGATCTGTATAGAGACAAACTCTTAGCTACAAAAGATATTAAAGCTGCAGTCCGTAACTTTTTTGGTTAAAAATGATCCAAAATCAATTTTTGAGTAAATACATAACCAGCCAGTGTTCAAAACTATCTCCTTACCTTAGCCCGATTCACAACGGTAAGCTTGTAATAATGTTTATAATATAATGTTTTACATAGTAGCTAGTAGGCTATATGGCATGTGAGGATGCTGCTGCTAGCAGATAGCCTGTTCTCACAGCAGCTGGAATAATTAAATTTATCATTTTGATGGCGGATTGTAATCCAGAAAGGTCCAAATGACAATCATCAGTGACAACTGGAGATTCACCCATAGTCAAAAGCAAAAGACTGCGGACTGTGGAGTGGCTACAGAAATTGAAATCTACAGGTAACACTAATACACACTAAATACACGTAGTCACACAATTGTTAACATTAACAATTTAAGAACAGAGTATAACAATAATAATAATTTGCACGGTTTGACGTGATCTGAGCTAAGTGTTCGTTAGATTTAATCACCATTGGCAGTGTGATTTATTGTAATGCTTTTTTCTCAGTTGGTCAGAACAAAAGTGGCAGATTTGTTACTTGTTCAGATGACATTTTCCAGTGAAAATTCTTATTTTGGTCATACTTCCAAGACTACAATCTGTGATTCTGTAGTACAGTATCCGCACCGATGTGGTGACTGACAGCAAACGTTAGATTCATCCGCGCTGAGGAGCCGTGCCGATGCACAACACATGTAAAGATGATAATTCTGAAAGTAACTGCAATTGCAGGTTTCAAACAGAGATGGCGACAAAGAGGCAAAACTTTGTTATTCAAAAAAAATTGTTATTCCCCCCAAAAAGAATCATTTAAAACAAAAAAAGTTCAACAGACAAAAAATGTATACCATTCTTAATAATGGTTTGAGTAAGTTTTGAATCAACCTTATTAGATGTAGATCTTGTGTGGCAACTAGCCCTGGCCTCGCCTTTATGGTTTATTCTCTCTTTCTGCTGTAGACTACAGGTGTGCTTAAAGAAAATGTTTAAATTGCACGTTTTACAGCAATTAAAATGTAACACCATTGTTTTGAATTCAGAATTGTGTGTGTGTTGAAGGCTCAGTGTAATATGGTCAGTTTGAATGGTCATGTATTATACATCTAGTGTTGCTCCAGGACCTTTCATCTTCTCACTGGGTTTGGCGAGAAGCTAATGGATGGGCGATGTGAAAGTCATCCTCCAGTGGGACATTCTGTGTGAATGAACCAGGCGTGATGTGCCTAGAGGGAGGCCAAAGCAGCCTCTTTGAACAGCTCTTTTTTCTATTCTCTTTCAGTGGCATCATTTTTAAAAGGTTATTGCTGTCTGCTGATATAATTGCATAGAGATTTAATCAGACATCTAAAGCATTTGACATAACTTCAAGTCTTATTAAATAAGAATGAATTTTGATCACTTATAGCGTCCTTTTATTTTCATGTGCAATGTTTTAGCTCTCAATTCACTTAAGGAATTATGAAAATCAGGTAGCTGTGCAAACACTCCCAAAATGTAGTGCTTAATACAGTTTTTCATGGCACAATGTCCCATGTTGCATGTTGTTCTGAGTGCAAGATTGTGGAGAATACCATACTTTACTGAGGCTTTACAACTCCAGCTCTGTAATCCAAGATCCTAAATCTGAAAGTACACTTGTCTTCACCACACGTCTGGATATATTCTTGGTTATAAAATTACCATGATCAGTAGAAAATGTACACAAACAGCACTTTTAAAAAAAAACATTGTTTACCATCTGCTTTCCATAAGTGACAGAGTGCACTTTTTTCAGCCATTATTTCTAAACCATGAACCAAACCAACCAGGTGTTTTATTATTGGACTTTCTTCAGTATTATGGGTAGTGTAGTTGTTTGCCTGGAATTTGGCTATAATTTTTTATTTTTTTGATTCAGCTAAAATTCCACTGGCTTCGGGTAGGTCTGTCTAAAAAGTTTATACAGAATTATTAAGAATCAACTTCGTTGTAGAGAAAATGTATGGCATTTTTACTTCCTGAAGCTGACTGTTGCATTCTAAAGTGTACAGAATCTCTGGATTAAAACACAGGTGAAGAAGAAGCAGAAACAAGTGATAGAAGCATTGCTTGTGCACATGTAAGCTAACGTGATCTTCAAACATTCAACAGCATATAAATCAAAACTGCCTAACGTTACTGAATGAAATGTCGAACTCACTAAGAGGTAAAGGACTGTAAAGCTTTGGGGGTGTTGATGGATTTGATCTACTTAGTCTATGATTTAATCTGAATCTGATTTTTGTTTATGAATCTCGCACATTCACAGAGCATAGCACACAACGTTAATAGCGACTGATGTAAATAGTTTTGTAAATAAGACACTATATATATATAAACCTTTTTTTTAGATGGAAAGGAGGCATGTACTGAAAAGTTTAATGAATTCATAGTTCTTAAATATGTTATGTAGTTCATTTCTTTCAAATGAAAGGTTTTACATGTCCGGCTGAAAACATAAATCTTAAAGGTGCAGTATGTAATATTGACAGCTAGTGGTTGAAATGGGTACTGCAGTCCAAATTCAAAATATTGGAGTTTCGTCCCCTCTTCCTCAGACTCGACACTCACACGGGTTGCCAGATTGAAGACAATCAACAGAAACGAGTGCAGTTGACAATGGAAAGCGACAAGACTTTCACTGAAAGTTGATCATCTAATAATGTATACGTTTGCAATGTTTTATTGATGATGCTTTTTAGGCTGAGTAGAATCGGCGATCTCTGACCCAGTTCGTTTTCTGGCTTCCATGGCTGCAGTACGCTGTGTTTTCCACCAAATGGCAACCTGGGCTGTCAAAATACTATTGGGTAAATCGTCTGGCAGTGGGCAGGATCACACAGACCAAAACAAAAACAGATATTCCCACATATGGAATGAACATTTCAAAGTAGAATAAATCAAGCGTAGTGTCAGTTCTGGCAGGTCACGTCAGTCAAGCTCGCATCAGCTGATTCCCAGGTGACTCGCGTCTACCTATAGATATATGACGCTTATCACAGGATCCATATATAAGCTCCTCAGTATTATCAGCAGCTATCGCATTTCTCAGGAGCTAATTACCCTCCTCCATCCCCAGCTCCTCCTCTCTTCAGTCAGGATTTGGCCTTCTGCTTCTTTTGAATCAGATTAATTCTTGAAATATGTGTACATGTTAAATTTTTGACATTAATGATATCTGCACATATGTTGGTTCTGTTCTGTTTACCCTAGGGGGGTTATTGTTGCTCTCCCTGCTCTTATCCATGCTAGGCTGCATGGATGCGCAGGGAGCTCTTGCCCAGAACAGAACCATACCGCCAATACAAACTCTATGCAATCATCAATCAAATGGTTGTTGCATTGTTTTTCTGAGAAACAATTATTTGAACTTGGAATGTTTTCTAAATCTCTGCAAACATATGGTATTTTTATGCTTTAGTACAGTCAACAAAAATTACATACTGCACCTTTAAAGGTTTTAAGTCACAGTACTGTTGGACTAAGTTGCAGCTTTCTTAGAACCATGTCTAGGCTTTTTCATTGATAATTCTCCAAATATTTTTCGAGTTAATGCAATCTAATTGATTTTTTTTTTTTTTTTTTTTTCAGTTGGGGAGACTGTTCCTATTCTGCTCAGAGATTTTTTTTTTTTTTTTTTTTTTTTTTTTTTGTCATTTACTATTCATTTTTCCTCAGTGATCATGCTTTTCAAACAATCCACAAATTATAATTGTTTTGTGTGGGTTTGTAGTTTTATTTCACTGGTTACTAATTGCATTGTGTATTGGGGGATGCATTTTTATGTTTTCTATTTCAGTTATCCAGTGGTTGCCTTCATGTAAATTTACATGTTTTTCACTAAAGCAAGTAATCAATTCTGAATTTTAAAATTGGGATAAAATTGATCAAATTAAATTACACATCTCCTAATTTGTTTGGGCCTTACGACATGCTAAACAGTAACAAGTAGTATGATGTCCAGCAGATTGTGATTTAAAAAGAGAAAGAATATTATTAAATTTCACTATTTAATAAATAAAAAATAAATTAAATTGTTATGGTTGTGAATATGTAGTAGCCATTAGACTGCATCATAATCCTGACAGATTTCCATATTTACCAGCGCCGCTCATGCATCGCGTGAAAACACTGTCTCATCAGATATATTACGGTCAAATTATAATTTCAGATGAATTGTCCTTATTAGACCTTAAACTATGAGCAATTACTAAATCTGGGCAGGCCAGTGTATGCTGTTTCTATTCTGTCCTGAAACTAAACTATGTAACAATCTGTTTTTGCTAAGCTTGTGTGCATAATCTGATTCATTGCTTTTAGAGCGTGTTCTAACACAAACACAATAAGCTCCTTATGTAATGGTTTGGCGAGAGAGAGCGCAAGTGTGGGCCTTGTAGAACATAAGCTCTGAATAAAATACCTTTTTTTTTAACAATGGGTGGATGCCTTCAACAAAATGGTTCTCATTTCTTCAGCAACACCGTGGGTGCTCTGTGCTCGGATCACCGCAGAGATTCACATAAGCCCACTTCCACAAGTCAATATGCATTTGTGCTGTAGTTGATGCTTTTGCAGGAATTTCACATATTAATATTGCAGGAAATATATTCTGCGCAGCAGGCAAGGGAAGAGGCAAGGGACGCGGTGCCTCCTCCAAAAAAATGGATGAGAAAATCCATTTTACGAAAATAAAACAACGCAAATATTACAAAATGTGAGAATAAAAAGTGTATAAATCACTCGTTTCTCTAAAGTAACACTGTCCAACAGTGACACCAGCAGGTAAAGTTACAGTGGGAGGCTGTATCTCTCTTGCCTCCCCTGAACCCATTGAGTTTTAACAGACCCCCTAAAGCATGCGGTGGGTTTTTGGTAGGTTAATTGAGAATGAATAGTGTAAAGCCACGTGAGAGGAGGCAATGCCTACATCACGCTATGATTGGATATAATTGGTTTGTGTGAAAAAAAGTCCTGCCTTGTTTAATTATGGGGTTAATGGGAAGACTAATTAAAAAGTAAGTAAACAACTCAGCCACTTAGATATCACCGCTTTATACAGTATCCCAAAGAAGTGAGTACACCCCTCACATTTTTGTAAATATTTTATTATATCTTTTAATGTGACAAAACTGAAGAATTGTCACTTTGCTACAATGTAAAGTAGTGAATGTACAGCTTTTATAACAGTGTAAATTTGCTGTCCCCTCAAAATAACTCAACACACAGCCATTAATGTCTAAACCGCTGGCCACAAAAGTGAGTACACCACTAAGTGAGAATGTCAAAATTGGGCCCAATTAGCCATTTTCTCTCCCCAGTGTCATGTGACTCGTTAGTGTTACAAGGTCTCAGGTGTGAATGGGGAGCAGGTGTGTTAAATTTGGTGTTATCGCTCTCACTCTCTCATACTGGTCACTGGAAGTTCAACATGGCACCTCATGGCAAAGAACTCTCTGAGGATCTGAAAAAAAGAATTGTTGCTCTACATAAAGTTGGCGTAGGCTATAAGAAGATTGCTAAGACCCTGACACTGAGCTGCAGCACGGTGGCTGAGACCATACAGCGGTTTAACAGGACAGGTTCCACTCAGAACAGGCCTCGCCATGGTCGACCAAAGAAGTTGAGTGCATGTGCTCAGCGTCATATCCAGAGGTTGTGTTTGGGAAATAGACGTATGAGTGCTGCCAGCATTGCTGCAGAGGTTGAAGGGGTGGGGGGTCAGCCTGTCAGTGCTCAGACCATACGCCGCACACTGCATCAAATTGGTCTGCATGGTTGTCTTGCCAGAAGGAAGCCTCTTCTAAAGATGATTCAAGAAAGCCCGCAAACAGTTTGCTGAAGACAAGCAGACTAAGGACATGGATTACTGGAACCATGTCCTGTGGTCTGATGAGACCAAGATAAACTTGTTTGGTTCAGATGGTGTCAAGCATGTGTGGCGGCAACCAGGTGAGGAGTACAAAGACAAGTGTGTCTTGCCTACAGTCAAGCATGGTGGTGGGAGTGTCATGGTCTGGGGCTGCATGAGTGCTGCCGGCACTGGGGAGCTACAGTTCATTGAGGGAACCATGAATGCCAACATAGCATGATCCCCTCCCTTCGGAGACTGGGCCGCAGTGCAGTATTCCAACATGATAACGACCCCAAACACACCTCCAAGACGACCACTGCCTTGCTAAAGAAGCTGAGGGTAAAGGTGATGGACTGGCCAAGCATGTCTCCAGACCTACACCCTGTTGAGCCTCTATGGGGCATCCTCAAACGGAAGGTGGAGGAGCACAAGGTCTCTAACATCCACCAGCTCCGTGATGTCGTCATGGAGGAGTGGAAGAGGACTCCAGTGGCAACCTGTGAAGCTCTGGTGAACTCCATGCCCAAGAGGGTTAAGGCAGTGCTGGAAAATAATGGTGGCCACACAAAATATTGACAGTTTGGGCCCAATTTGTACATTTTCACTTAGGGGTGTACTCACTTTTGTGGCCAGTGGTTTAGACATTAATGGCTGTGTGTTGAGTTATTTTGAGGGGACAGCAAGTTTACACTGTTATACAAGCTGTACACTCACTACTTTACATTGTAGCAAAGTGTCATTTCTTCAGTGTTGTCACATGAAAAGATATATTAAAATATTTACAAAAATGTGAGGGGTGTACTCACTTCTGTGAGATACTGTATGTCACATCAAAATCAAACTTGAAATGGCCTGAAAACATGATTTCTGTGGGAGGTTTTTAGTGATCAATCACAATCAGCTTGGTGAAATTAAAGGTATCTCTTCGTGTCTGTGACCAGTGTTTACTGAGCTTGATGACTGATTAAAATAAGCTGACTATTAAACAGAACAGCTGAACATCAGTTCACAAATAAAATAAAAATAAAATAAATTATTACTACCTTTAGTTATTTTGGAAAAAATGTAAAAATCCTCCGTTTTTTTGATGTTATATATATATATATATATATATAAATAATATATATAACAAAAAAATGTAGGGCTTTGCCTCCTCATTTCAGAACACCACTGCATGCCATTGCTGCACAGTAAGATTTGATACAATCACTGATACGACAAAGTGAGCGATTCTCTTGTCTCATTTCGTTTCTTTTAATTTTCTTTTTTATCTTCTGTGTCATTGCTCTATTGTTAATTAGTCTTTACTTTGATTTGATGGTAATTAATTATGCATGTCTAAATTGAAGCAGTAATTTGGCTACTAAGTACAGTCCTTCATCTGTACGGAACAATAGGCTGATAATCATGTTTGCACACTGACTGTGCACATTATCAGCAGGGGAGGAAGAATACATGAACTACTTTGCAAATCAAAGTTCAAATACAGCATGACTAATTTGGACAAAGGATGGATTAAAAATACTGGAGATTGCACAGGGCTCAACAATAAAAAGATTTTTTCTGGCAGATGTTCAGATTTTCTACTTGCTCTGGATGGATGGATGGATGATGGATGGATTGGCGGATGGATGGATGGAAGGAAGGATGGATGATGGATGGATGGATAATGGATGGATGATGGATTGGTGGGTGGATGGATGGATGCATGGATGGATGGATGATGGATTGGTGGATGAATGGATGGATGGATAGATAGATGGAAGGAAGGAAGGATTGGTGGATGGATGGATGGATGGATTGGTGAATGGATGGGTGGATGGATGGATTGGTGAATGGATGGGTGGATGGATGGATGGATGGATGGATGGATGGATGAAGGATGGATGGATGGATGGATGCAGGATTGGTGGATGGATTAAGGATTGGTAGATGATGGATGGATGGAGGATTGGTGGATGATGGACGGATGGATGGATGGAAGGATTGGTGGATGGATAGATGGAAGGAAGGAAAGAAGGAAGGAAGGATTGGTGGATAGATAGATGGATGAATGGATTGGTGGATGGATGGATGGATGGATGGGTGGGTGGGTGTATGGATAGACGAATGGATGGATGGATGAAGGATTGGTGGGTGGATGGATGGATGGATGGAGGATTGGTGGGTGGATGGATGGATGGATGGAGGATTGGTGGATGGATGAAGGATTGGTAGATGATGGATGGAGGATTGGTGGATGATGGACAGATGGATGGATGGAAGGATTGGTGGATGGATGGATGGATAGATAGAAGGAAGGAAGGAAGGAAAGAAGGAAGGATTGGTGGATGGATAGATGGATGAATGGATTGGTGAATGGATAGATGGATGGATTGGTGGGTGGATGGATGGAAGGAAGGAAGGAAGGAAGGAAGGAAGGAAGGAAGGATTGGTGGATGGATAGATGGATGGATGGATTGGTGAATGGATAGATGGATGGATTGGTGGGTGGGTGGATGGATGGATGGATGAAAGAATGAAGGATTGGTGGATGGATGAAGGATTGGTAGATGGTGGATGGATGGATTGAGGATTGGTGGATGGATGGATGGATGGATGGATGGATGAAGGATTGGTAGATGATGGATGGATGGATGGATGGAAGGATTGGTGGATGATGGACAGATGGATGGATGGATGGATGGAGTGTTACATCTACCAGTGCCCCATGATCTCCATCAGCGGGCACTCCTCCCGACTCCTTTCCCATAACCCATTGCCTGGACTCATTATGGTTTGATTACTTCCACCTGTGTGTCATTTGCTTGTTAATGTTGGCTTAAATAACTTCCCCTCCCTCTTGCAGCAACATCTCTTCTCTGATGATGTGTTTACTGGCATGAGGGCGGGGCAATCTGTCACTCACATGAGATCCACCAATAGCAAACCACAATAATCAAATCAATTCCTGATAGTCAAAATCAAGTCCCATCCTACATTTTTTCTTGTTCGAGAAGTTTCAAGCATGACATTTCTGCTTTGAAGCTCTCCAGAAATTTGGCCTAATTTACTTCCATTGTAAGTTCATTATTGTAAAAAGGTTTTTTTTTTTTTTTTCAAAATGCCTTTCTGTGGTAATTAACATTATATCACAAATGCTATAATATCTTATGTTAAACCTGGAACATCATGATTACAGCTGACTAGTAAATGAATTCATTATACATTTAAAAGATATTGCATTTTGAATGTGTATTTTTAATTAATTTCCTCAGATTGTCACTAATATAGTTTCTCCAACATTTGCCTCACTGAGCAAAAAGAACGGACAGCCTGTAAGGCACTGAGTAAAAGTGGTTGTGCTGGTGAACTGTGACATTTCCAGAGGCCTAAGAACATTTAAGATAGGGGCCAGGAAAACAAATGAATAACTGAACTGAAGATAACAACATGCTGCTTTGTTTTTCGGACTGTAGGGCTAAAATTTATGCCCTGACAGTAAGCGTTACAAAAATCATGCTAACTCAGTTTGTATTGCAAGCCCAAGGGGTAGTCTCTATTCCAGACTCTCATGTGTACCAATGAGGGCTCAAAGCTCACCAGTGGACTGTTTGCTTTTCAAACAATGCATCATGATAATGTCAGTGACAGTTTTATTAGATGAAGTCTTCTGTGATGGATTTAGTGAATTCTGAATGAATAAAAACAGGAATAAAGTGTTCTCAACCCTGCTGAACATGACATAACAGCTTTGATTTATACATCACGAGGCTCTTGTTGAGCACAAACTGTAAATGAAATTGAAACACGAAGGGTTCCCTTCTGAAAAAGTACATAGCATACTTTTAAAAGAGTACTTAAGTGCAAAATGAATGTAATGTTTTCGGACACTTAATTGCATGATATTTAAAATTAAATGAAAATATGGTGGTGTTTGTAAAGAAACTGTTGCTATAGGTGCAGAGGTGTGTTTTAAACTAGTTTCTATGCAGCGTCTAAGGCAGGGGTCGGCAATTAAGTTTGAACAGTCAAAGGATAATTTAAGAAATTAATTGAAAAATGCAACTAGAATTGCCTGTGACAGACTGGTATTGAGCTACTCTCTGTTAAATCCTGTAGTAGGACAGTCATTAACAAAAAGCCACATTTGTGTGGCGGTGTCCAGGTTATACAGTGGATAAATTAATAAAGCAGAGTAGTGACACGTAACCTGGCAAGTATTTTCATTCACCAACTTGCAACACAGACCGCCTTGGTAAATCACACATATGTGGGAGATGCGGAATGGATAAAAATTACTCAAAAAATAAAAGAGGACTTGAATAAGCCCATTAATGGCATGTTTGAGTCATGCTCTTAACGAACTATGTTTTATTCCCTCTTTCCATATTGTAAATAATAAATGTGTAACGTTTTTATTTGCTTTAATATTTATTTGACGTAGCCTACTTTTACACTCAGAATTATTCCTTGGCATCCTCATGCACTAAACTGCATTTTTTTTAAAATTGTTTGCATGCTGGAGGTACGCTATTATGTCGTGTGCAGAGTGATGTTAACATTTAAGCTAGATGGTGAGAGAAAATGGCACTATCAAAGAGTCTAAAGAGGAAAGTTGACAGCGAAAATAGGGCATACAAAGAAGAATGGAAAGACAACTATGCCTTCATCCTACCTAGCTTTGTGAATGCAAAGCCAGTGTGTCTTATCTGCAACGAAGTTGTCGCTGTTTTCAAAGAATATAACACCGACACCGGCCGCGAGTGGCGCGACGCAACGCTACAAAAGATAATAGAACCCATTATAATGATATTGTCTACACTGGATGCAGCGCGGCGGGACACAACACATTCCTGACAGTAAACGGATTCCCCGTTCTATTTCTGACGTAGTCCAAGTGCTTTGCAACAGTGGGTTTGTCGCGTTCAGTGTAGACAGCTTTTAGCTGTTGCGGCGCGGCGCGTCTGGTGTAGACACGTTGATTATATTAGACGGCACCACGAGACGAAGATCTATTTCAGAACCAGCCGCTATTAAAATAATCTGGCTGCGGGCGCGGGCCAGATATTATTGCTGGCGGGCCAGTTTTGGCCCGCGGGCCACCTATTGCCGACCACTGCTCTAAGGTGTTTTTGGTGGTTACTAGGTGGCTGCTTACAGGCCTAACGAGTCAAGAGAGTTCACACCAAAGTCTCATTGGTCTCTAAATATGGCTTGGGTCCCTCCTTTAGTGTAAGTCTACAGGATTTGTTCTTGGCTGTTTTGTCATTCTCAAGGCTGAAATCATATCTGATTGCTTAGAAAAGTAATAGCACACAATTTGAGGTATCAGAATCATAGCACAGATGGTGTTGGACCGGAATGTGCCAAAATGTAATAGTTGGGTTATTCGAAGTATTACAGCATGGCATATCTAGTTGCCAGGTGTTATTAAATGTATAAGAGGCTTAAATGTATTACAAATCTAAAAATGATTAAATTATTAAGTACACAGCAAAAAAATAAATAAATAAATTATCAACTCACAAAATTAAATCACCTTCATGTTTTGCCAGCTGTTACAAGAGTTTGTAGCAAAGCTTTGTAAAGGACAGCAGTCAGTATTAAGTAACATGCAAGTATTGGAAAACTATGCAATTTCTCATCAATTAAACACCATATTTTAATTTCTTTCTTTGGCTATTGTGTTTTTCCATTCCATTAACATATTCCCATGCCTGTCTGCAGCATGTTGCCATGCTGTGGGGAGCACTGACATCTTGCAGTAATCTCAGGAGGCCCAGAAGTAGGCAGAATGCATACATTTTACAGCTGCCCTGTCAATGACCACTTTCACAGGAAGCTAGTGGATCTTCCAGACAGGAGAAACTGTCTCATGGGTTAATTATGCCTGTGAATTCTTTGTAAAGAGCTCCTAGTACAATTTCTCAGTTCCTGTCCAGTAGACTTACTCGACTACTTCTTTTGCTCTTTCACTTATCTTCTCCTTTTACTGTATTAGCTCAGAAACATTGCCTTGGCTTGTACATGAAAAATTGAACATTTACTTTCCTAAAGGGTTAGTTCACCCCAAAATGAAAAGTCATTAATTACTCACCCTCATGTCGTTCCACACCCGTAAGACTTTCATTCATTTTCAGCACACAAATGAAGATCTTTTTGATGAAATCTGAGAGATGTCCCTCAATTGAATGCCTTTGCAACCACCACTTTTGACTCTTCAAAAAGTTCATAGAGAGGTTGTAAACCTAATCCATATGAATCAAGCGATTTAGTCCAAATTTTCTGATGAGACTCGATCGCTTTATATGATGAACAGATTTAATTTAGGCTTTTACTCACATATAAACATTTATCAGCGAACATAAGCAGAAGCTCAACCGAACATAAATAATGCACAAGAACAAACCTCTTCCATTTGTACCAATGACCAATGAGGTTCATTTTCGTGTCTTACGCAGCACGTTTGAGCTTCTGGAAGAGGTTTGTTTTTGTGCGTCATTCTTTTAGGTTGAGCTTCTGCTTATATTCGCTGATCAATGTTTATATGTGAGTAAAAGCCTAAATTAAATCTGTTCATCTTAAAAAGCGATCAAGTCTCTTCAGAAAGTCAGATTTGGACTGAACTGCTCGATTCATATGGATTAGTTTTACAATCTCTTTATGAACTTTTTGAAGCGTCAAAATGGTAGTTGCAAATGCAGTCAATGGAGGAACAGACATCTCTCAGATTTCATTAAAAAGATCTTCATTTATGTTCCGAAAATGAACTAAAGTCTTACGAGTTTGGAACAAGTAATTAATGACAATTTTTTGGGGTGAACTAACCCTTTAAGAAAGTAAATATTAAATTTTTCTTGTCAAATACAAGCCAAGGCAATGTTTCTGAGCTAATACAGGAAAGGAGAAGACAAGTGAAAGAGCAAAAGAGGTATTCGAGTAAGTCTACTGGACAGGAACTAAGAAATTGTACTAGGAGCTCTTTACAAAGAATTCACAGGCATAATTAACCCATGAGACAGTTTCTCCCATCTGAAAGATCCACTAGCTTCCTTTTTCATTTCATTTTGGGGTGAACTAACCCTTAAATGCATGTTCCTTGTCTTTTTGATAGAAATTACTTTTATTCAGCATTGATGGTTTAAACTGATCAGAAGTAACAGTAAAGAGATTTACATTGTTACAACAATTTTAACACATTTTACACTTTTTAGCAATAACATTAATAACCGTGATAATTTTGGTCAATTTCTGACACACACCAGCTTGATACCATCCAGGCAAAAAGAAATGCACATTTGAGCATGAATAGAATAATTTCATTTTGTTCCTACCTCAGGATGCAGTTGGTCAGAAGTAGCTAAATTATGATCGGCTGCTAAATGTGAGGGCAATTTCAATACGACCCGATTAGCATCATCAGGATATTGTGGGCCGAACTGTTTGATCGATGTTGGCAAAGATGAAAGACACAAGCCTACAGACAGACAAACCAGCTTTTCTCTGTATACAATTACAACCATTATGCAATAAATCAATGTAATAGTTGGTGAAATATCTCTGAGCGGTCAGGTAGGAGCATCTGTAAGTGAGCAGGGAAGGAAAACAACGTGGCAGCGGGGTGTTGAGATGTAAATGAATTCATCAGAAATATCTGTCCTTAATCTTGGCAACGTTTCCTGGACTTCAAAGGCTGCGAGCCCCCGCAGGAGAGCTCTGAGTCATGCAGCACTTATTATTTATGCACTTTACCAGATCTGTCAGTCAGCTGTTGGAGAAGGGCCAATTAATAATTTCTCTGTTTTCTTTCTCTCTGCATCTCTCTTATGTGATCATAGCTCATTCACACTGCAAACCTTTCCAAAACATGTCAACATGTGCTATTTTTGTCTTTGTTCTCCCTCCCTCATGCAGACTAACAAAGCGGTGACTAAAGGGGACTTTCACCACGCCAGCTCCAGCTCCAGACGAGCGCTCTTCCTCGCCGTACTGTCCATCACTATCGGGACGGGCATCTACGTGGGTGTGGCTGTGGCCCTTATCGCATACCTCTCCAAAAACAATCACTTGTAGCCTTCTCATGCCCAAACCACTCTTTCTTTTCAGCAGTCAGATGAAGACTGGATCACTTTGGGATCAGCTTTTTGAGAAAATGCCCAGAGGTCACAATATGGGACTCACCAGCAATGTGTTCCACTCCTGCACTTTTAAAAGTCATTCCCATTCCCATTTAATTGGGAACATAATCATTTGTGTAAATGTCCTGATCACCTTTCTGCATTTTCATGTGACCGTGCTGCCACCACTTTTATTTTTGTGCTCAACGTTTGTGCAAGTGCAAATCTAATGCTACACACATGAGATTTTGGCCAAATTAAAGTCAATATGAAATCAAAAGTGACCTGATTTACTTTCTTAATGCATGTTCCTGCTCATATTGTGTATATTTTTCCAAAGAAATCATAAAAATTTAATCATTTGCTCCCCCATTGAAACAACTTTCGTTTTTGTCATCAAATAGCATTGGATAATGGATGATCCAATAAATTCCCACTAGATGAAATTTGGTCGGTTGCACCAGCTGTGTCTAAGTTACAACTTAAAAACTACTAAATATATTTTGTTGTACCATTAAATTTAGTTGAAACATAACTCTACATATAAACTAAATATTTATGGAAGCCTCCGACCAGGAGTAACAGTCGGAATGAAACAGCAGATTGATTGAATTGCAGCGGATGGCCAAGGCGGCAAGCGCCAAGGGTGATCTGAGGATTGCAATGGAAGTGTTTCCACTGGGTGAATCCCGACAGGCCTCCCATTCCTCAGCATGCTCGTTCCGCCCAGTTGACTTCAGAGATGAGTTAGGGAGTTCACCTCAGGGTGAATTTAATTTCTCATTCAGGACTCGTGAAGAAGATAAACTGTTGATCGCAGCATTGAAGGCTTGGATTCTGCTTTTGGAAGCGGATGACTCGCCTAGGCCCCCACCATCTGGTGTGATGGTCCAGGCTGAGGCTGATGCTGAGTTGACTGCCGTGCTTGCCCGGTCACTGCAGATATTGGGCTCACATGGAATCCTCCACCCTGTCTTGAGCGTTCGCGTTTGGATGATTAGTTTCTGGGCTTCAGTGTTCAGTGCCTTTCTTCCTGCAAGTGCACCAGGAGATCTTAATGTCATGGAAGGCACCTTTCACTGCCAGAACACGTTTCGCAGGTTCTGCCTCCCTCACTACACTCAATGGCAGGGTGGCCAGGGGGTACACAGGTTGAGCATCTGATTGCAGTGCATCTGTACTCGCAGAGAGCTGCCACATGGAGGTATGGTCTGAGGCTCCCTTCCAGGTCATGTAAGTTTAACTTGTGAATGACAGCAAGGGCTTACAATGCTGCTAGACAGGCCGAATGCAGGAGCTACGCTTGCCAACCAATTTTGACCTATGGGCAACGAAGGCCACGGCACAGGCTCTGGGTCGGAGTGCCATCTATGGCTTAACCTTGCCGAGATGCAAGATGCCAAGAAAGTGCGCTTTCTCAGCGCTCCCATCTCCCAAGGTGGCCTTTTTGGCGACACTGTTGAGGTCTTCCTACAACACTTATCAGCAGTGAAAAATCAGACGGAGGCATTCAGACACATCTTGCCCCAGCACGACTCGGCCGCCACCTACAGGCCTCTGAGGTCCCATGCTCCGTCTGCCCATCGCTGAGGCCATCCCCCTAAATGGAGGTCCTTCCGCAGGAAGGTGACGTGTCCTTCATGTCTATCAGGTAGTGAACTTGCAAGCACTCCCTCGGATTCAAGGCAGCCTTAACTCTGCAGTGTCCTGTGCGCGCCCTGCGCATTTATTTGGACTGTGCAGAGAGCTTTAGATGCTCTTAGCAGCTCTTTGTCTGTTTCGGGGGACAGCAGAAGAGGAAGGCTGTCTCCAAACAGAATATCTCCCACTGGACTGTGGACACTATTTCTTTGGCATACCAAGCCCAGGCAGTGCCATGCCCCTGGGAATGTGAGCACACTCCACCAGGGGTTTTGCATCCTCCTGGGCACTAGCGAATGGCGCCTCCCTGACGGACATCTGTAGAGCAGTGGGGTGGGCTGCACCCAATATTTTTTGACAAGATTTTATAATCTCAGAGTGGAGCATGTTTCGTCTCGAGGGCAACTGGCTGGGTGTATCGCCTGCATTTAGCAGCCTTTCTCCTTTCTGAAGGCGATATTGTGCGATGTTTTTGTCGATGTGAGTATCCCATCTTTGGCGAACCCTGGACGCGCTCCTATTCTCCAGCACTCATCAGTAGCCGAATTTGGCGGACACTGTCTCGGCTCCTCAGCACAAACCTGAATGAGTGGAGCAAGCCATCTCCTTTTATACCCATATATCTTGGGGAGTGGCATGCAAATTCCACTTGCCAATTCTCATTGGCCCTTTCTGAAGTATCAGAGGTGTTTGGGGCTCCCAAGGGTGACCCCTAGTGTCACTACATCGACACAATGTCTCATTCCCTCCATCAGAGAATGGAAGTTACAATGATAACCAAGACTTTACTTAGCCTCTAGTGTGGACTTTATGTTCCAAGATCTTACGAATGGCTGGTGCAACCCTACCCAGATCCCTACATTTTTTTTCTTGTTGAATTTTGTTTCACTTGGATATCAGATTATAGTAAAATGTAAAGTAAAATGGGCTGTGAACAGCATTTCATCTTGACTTTAATATTGGTTTGTCACAAACACAGTATTTGGTATACCGATCTAATCTGTCAAAAGATCCGAACAAGATCTGAATCAGTATCTGAACAATCAGTGACTTTCTCAAATGTTTTTTGGATTATGTGAAGCATCTATCTGAAGTGCCACAGTGCTTTCAAGCCTTTTTAAGAGCTACTGAATCTTAAGGTCTGTGACACACGAAGGGGCATTTTCAACACTTTTTTGATATTACAGACACAAAATGAACAAAAAGCCATATAGATGGGTTGCTCAAGCCTGCGTGTGGACTTTTTTTGGAATGTATGGGTCAAGTAATTTTTGTGGGGCTGTAACATTCACTAATAACTACTCTGTAATTAAGTCCTAAGGCTTTCAGTTTACACATGTCAATCTATGCTGTAAATGCCTCCGCTGTCAAATTTTCTCCCATACTTTGGGAAACACCTCTTGCCAGCAAGCTCATGCTAATTAAATGTGGTCTTTTCATTCAAACATGGTGCCAGTGTGTTCATCTGATTTGGGCCATTTGATCTCGGAACATCTTTTTATGTCATGTTAAAGGGGTCATGAATTGAGAAATCAACTTTTCCTTGAGCTTTTGATATATAAGAGGTCATCATACTATCCTATAAGATTATCCTATAAGATTCAGAACTGAAAACTTCCTTGTTAGTTCAATAAAAGCTTTTATTGATACCGGGCCCATCGAACGACTAATCCTGGAATGTGCCTATGATAGGTGAAACGCCGCCTCCACAGAAGAAATCAACGCCTACTTCATCATTGCAACATTAGCCCCGCCCAATGTCGTGTTAGTGAGATTAGCAAAACAAGACAAAAATAACATTACCTTTCAAAGGATCCTAATGCTAGGAATATGGTTATTTATTTTCAACAATGTGAATGTCTCAGCTTTATTTATATGTATTTGCAGTTTCACTGTGGATTCTTTGACATTTAAATCACACTTTGGCGCAGGCTTTGCAAACAGTCTTTTACGATATGGACTCGACAGTAATGCAACAACATGTAAGTAACTGTGTTAATTATAATGCCTGATCTGATATGTATTTCTTTTATTTTATTTCTAAGTTATGACAATTTTTGATGTAAAAAGCATAATAACATTATAAGTGCACCCCAGGAAACATTATAAAACAATAAAACAACACAGTTCATGACCCCTTTAATGTCTTTTATGTTTATAATGAAGTGTTATTATTACCTGCATTTTGTTTATATAAGAACACATTTGTACACTGCATTTGCTCCAACAATACAAACCTAACATTAGTTCAGTTATGTATTGATTCATGTAATAATTGAAGTGACAGTTGTTACAGATTTTACAGTACCATAGTGAGTATGTTAGAAACATTAAGAAGAGTTCTGTTCAGTTACAGTAGTTCCTTGACAACATGAAATCATGAGCAGACGAACCAGCAGAACCTCAAGATGCAATACTGGAAGAATTTATCCAAAAGATTGACATTGTGAACAGTATTTTATGATTTGTGGTTCTGATTATTGACATCTGATTGGAATGTCAAAGAAACAGTTTTGTTAATTTATGTTAAAGTGAGTAAGGTTAAATTTAGATTAAGATTATATTATGATTAAGTTACATGAAGTTAAGGTAAATGTAAAATTTAAAGGGATAGTTCACCCAAAAATGAATCATTTAATGAAAATCATTTACTCACTCTCATGTCGTTCCAAACCTATAAGACTTTAGTTCATCGTCAGAACACAAATGAAGATCTTTTTAATGAAATCTGAGAGATTTCTGTCACTCCATTGGCAGCTACACAACTACCAATTTGATGCTTCAAAAAGTTCATAAAGAGATCGTAAAACTAATCCATATGAATTGAGTGGTTTAGTCCAAATTTTATGAAGAGACTCGATCACTTTTTATGATGGAACAGATTTAATTTAGGTTTTTATTAATATATAAACACTGATCAGCGAACATGAACAGAAGCTCAACTGAACCTGCTTGACGAGCAAGAACAGACCTCTTCCAGAAGCTCAAACGTGCTCCGTAACACGAGAATGAACCTCATTGGTTCTTGCTGAAGCTCAAACGTGCTCCGTAACACGAGAATGAACCTCATTGGTTCTTGCTGAAGCTCAAACGTGATGCCTAACACAAGAATGAACCTCATTGGTTCTTGCACATCAGGCAAACATGCTTGAGCTTCTGTTTATCATAATAACTGATGTGTGCATTGATGAATGTTTATATGTGAATAAAAGCCTAAATTCAATCTGTTCAGCGTATAAAGCAATCGTGTCTCTTCAGAAAATTTGGACTAAACCACTCATATGGATTAGTTTTATGATCTCTTTATGAACTTTTTTTGAAGCGTCAAAGTGGTAGTTGCGTGGACTGTCAATGGAGGGACAGAAAGCTCTGATTTAATTAAAAATAACTTAATTTGTGTTTCAAAGATGAACGAAAGTCTTACAGGTTTGGAACGACATGAGGTTGAGTAAATGATGACAAAATTTTTGGGTGAACTATCCCTTTAAGATAAATGTGGAAAATGTTATAGAAAAAAACATTTTAGTTTTAATGAAGTGTTATTATCAGTGTTTTAAAGATAGTAGGAAAAAAT
Organism: Ctenopharyngodon idella; assembly: GCF_019924925.1. Classification (NCBI taxonomy): domain Eukaryota; kingdom Metazoa; phylum Chordata; class Actinopteri; order Cypriniformes; family Xenocyprididae; genus Ctenopharyngodon; species Ctenopharyngodon idella. The sequence continues at coordinate 34,512,961 of NC_067232.1, forward strand.
AAGAGCACAATGAGAAAAACAACCAAACTTTTGGCATTAGCAGATGTTGTTCTCTATAATCAACTATTGTACTAGCACACACATTTTGAGGGTGATTAAAAGAAGACAGAATTTGCAGTTTCTGGTAAATTCGTCCCAGGCAGCTAGACCTGCCTCATGACCTGTTGTCTATCCTGAAGTTTTCATTCCGCTGTTCCCATGGGCTGGCTGAATAAATAATCACCTGTGCATATTTCATAAAAGAAGATATATCTCCACAGTTTGCCAGAGATATTAGCTAACCTGATTCATGCATTTTACATGCAGGAATGCCTGAGGTTAGGATCTCAAATCGTATATAGTTTGCATAAACAAAAGTTGGCAGCTTGTTAAACACTGCTTCCTAATTAAGGGAATAGTCATGTTGTCTGAACAGGATGCCCATCTAGAAGTAATTAACCCTGTAAAGAATGACATATGAAAAAATAATGAGAATTTTTTTTTTTTTTTTTTAATTTTTAATGAAACTATTATTATATATAAAGTGGGTTTTTGCTGTCCTAGTTCATAGCTTTAGGAGCATGTATTGCTTGATTCATTTGAAGGGCTGACTCTCTCAGCAGCATCTGCTACTGCTGATGAGATGAGTCATTCGATGGCAAGTTCACATCTGCAGTTTTCCACCAGCGGAGGAGGAAAGCACAACACAGGCTTCTAACTCAAATAAACGTAATTTTATGACTATTTGGAATATTGCTTTTGATTAGTTCAGCATCTTATGGTTTAAACTCTGATTTACAAACTTGCTCAAATAATTGATTCTAAGTACATTATACTTTCAGCAAGGAAGCATTAAACTGATCATAAGTGAGCATTTAGTGAAATAGAAATAGAATTTATTTAAAATTGAAGTTTTTTGTAACATTGTCTTAATACAAATAAACTGTAATTTTTGATCAATTTAATTAGTCCTTGCTGAATAAAAGTATTTTACCTCAAACTTTTGAAACATTGATAAATATAAGAAGTGTTTCAGCATATTAGAATGATTTCTGATGGATCATGTGACTGAACACTGGAGTAATGATGCTGAAAATTCAGCTTTGCATCACAAGAATAAATTACATTTGAAAATATATTCAAATAGAAAACAATTATTTCAAATTGTGATAACATTTCACAATATTAGTGTTTTTACTGTATTAGTGTTTTCATCACATAAATGCAGCCTTGGTGAGCATAAGAGACTTTCAGAGGTAGATAAGACAATTTCAGATTGATGTTAAACGGTATAGACAGATGTTTTTGCACATTTTGTCTGCACATTCATTTACTTCCTGTGTTTTTCAGGCTACCTTTTAAAAGTAAAATGTTACAATAATCCACCCAGCCATCAATCGTAGTGAAACGACAAACGTTGTTCGGTTGTTATTTATAGCACAATCATCTGCATTTGTACTGCTACTGCTACTATTCTGCTAAAAGGGTTAAATGGCATCTGGGCGTAAGAGCACAATTAGCCTAATGCACAGTTGTTCTATGTTTACGATCATTTGCTGAGATGTGATCTCAAGAGCTTTAATAATGTTAGAGGGGTTTGTATGTGTTTACTGCATTTGTGGGTTTTAGTTAATCTCTCGTCTGCTACAGCCCAAATAATTAGGTTGCAACATAATACCTGTTGTACGCCATGGCTTGGGGGTGGATGCAGATTTGTAAACACTGTGGTTTCATAGTCTCATAATTGGCAGATTGAAATGACTTGTGGCCTTATCAGACTGTCCAATGCCACAATGAATTTATTATTCAAATGAGCACCTGAACATTGGAAAAACACAGATTTCACCTGAGGGTATTATTGGAGAAAATAAGTCATGTTCTTCTTGGATTATGTGAGGTGCATATCAATGAAGCTGGTCACATTTATGGACCTTCTCAACAGCAGTGTTCGCAGTGCTTTACCACATATCTGTTCTATAAATGTAAGGTTACATACCGTACTAACATACTACTCTTACAATTTCTACAGTCTATGTATAGCCTATAATGTCCATAGAATAAGATTTATTTGGAATACTGGGTTACACTTTATTTTAAGGTCCTTGTTAAAGTGTAATTATACAATTAAGTAGGGTAACATAGGGTAAGATGCCCCCCTTAAGAACAATGTGGATTTACTTTTAAACTTTAGCATATTTAGATATAAGTTTATCAGACCTTGGCAGACCTGGGTTGAGTCAGTGACTAAGAATGATGGTGGAACAAGAGGGTAAGAGGAGCCCGGTGGAGCCAGAGGGGTGTAGGGTTGAGGCGCAGCTGGAGATCCGGAAGTCTGAAGCAGAGCCAGAGCAACAATAGACCAAGGTGGAGCCAGAGGGAAGAGGGAGTCTGGCAGAGACTGAGGGATGACAGAGCATGGTGGAGCCAAGCGAGCATTGAACCAAAGTGGAGCCGATGGGTCGGAGGGCCAAGGTGGTGTCCAGGGCTCGAAAGCTTGAGGTGGTGCTGAGGGATCCTTAGACCAAGGCAGAGCTGATGACTGGAAAACCCAAGGCGGATCCAAGCAGCAGGGCAGAACCACTGAAGGAGGAGCCGAGGGGCTGAAGACCTGAAGGGAGACAGTGGAGGTGAGGCCGAGGAACTGGATGCCTTCGGCAGAGGAGGAGGGAGAGGGAGGCTTTGGTGGGACCATCGCAGATGAGGGAGACTTGGCCATGGATGATGAAGGAGACTTTGTGCTGGGTGGAACCAGCAGCGAGGATGACAAGTTGGGACTGGGCTGAACCAGCAAAGATGAAGACGACTTGGAACTGGGCTGAACCAGCAGCGAGTAAGACAACTTGAGACTGGGCTGAACCAGCAGAGAAAATACAACTTGGAACTTGGCTGAACCAGTGGCAAGGAAGATGACTTGGAACTGGGCTTAACCAGCAAAGACTGAGATGACTTGGAACTTGGCTGAACCAGTGGTGAGTAAGACAACTTGGGACTGGGCTGAACCAGCAGAGACTGAGATGACTTGGAACTTGGCTGAACCAGTGGTGAGTAAGACAACTTGGGACTGGGCTGAACCAGCAGAGACTGAGACGACTTAGAACTGGGCTGAACCAGCAGAGACGGAGACGACTTGGGACTGGGCTGAACCAGCGAGTAAGCGAGTAAGACAACTTGGGACTGGGCTAAACCAGCAGAGAAAATACGACTTGGAACTTGGCTGAACCAGCAGTGAGGAAGACGACTTGGAACTGGGCTGGACCAGCAGAGACTGAGTCAACATTGGACTGGGAGGAAACAGCAGAGATGAAGACGACTTGGGACTGGACCTGACCAGGGGAGACTATAGACCATGAAACATTCTATCATCCAGCTCATCCAATATTAATTCAGTGATGGGAGTGTGGGCTGGGCTCCAAACCATGACGACGAACTCCACTAATAAGCCCTCTCTCCACCAATATGCCCTCTATGACAGACGCTGTTGCTGGCTCACGCACCTGTTCAGACTCCACAATGTGCTTGGGCTCCGAGATGAAATTGGCCTCTGGCAAACGCTCTGGCTCTCTCTGGACTCTGGCTTCTGTTTCACTGTGGGCATGGCTGAAGGCTGGCTGGGCTCTGGTGCTGGCATTTTCCTTATCAGCGAGGCAGGCGGTGAATGGCGATCCACAATTTACCAGCACCCACTCCATATATTCAGCGAAGCTCCCTCAAGGACCTTCTACGGGCAGGCGTGCCTTCGACCGCTAATTGAGGCTGGTGCTGTAAAAAATGCATAGCGAGTGGTTGGGATAGTGGGTGAGGCAAGCCAGATCTAAGAAGTCCCTTGTGTGATCCTCAAGGGAGCAATCTCCCTGCACAAAGAGAAGCAGACGAACAGTAGGTAAATCCACATCGTATTTTTCTTCTGCTGCTTAATCTAATCTAGGTTCCACGTTCTGTCACGGGTTTACGTGTAGCTGAATCCAAAAGAGATGTGTGATGCAGAATGACAATGATCCAAGAGATGTAACATAGCTTTAACACGGAACAATGAACAGAAGAATCAGAGGGCTTATGCTGCGTTCACGCCACCTTGTATTTACCGGAATCTTGAGATGACAACACGTGACGTTGTATTCAGAGCTGTTCACTTCCTTTGACTGGGAATTATGTGTTTCTATGGCACCACTATCAACGCCTCAATGAATATACAGTGGTCAGGTGGTACAACGGCCATGTGGTACATGTGGGAGCTTTCAGAAAACTCCCAGCTTACAAGCTGTAATTACGACCTCTACGAGGACATGAACGCTTTTTACGAGCCAGAATCTCGTAGTTACTGCAATTACGATATGGCGTAAACGCACCTTTATATACACAGAGGATGATAATCAAAGAAACGGGGAACAGGTGTGTAACTAATCAGAAACCATGGTAACAAATAATGAACTTGAACTCAGGCCAAACCATGCAAACTAAACTAAACATGACAATGAAACTATTAAACTAAACAAGACATGATAATGAAACTAATTATGACCATGACACCAATTACATTTAATATAAATTTATTCTTTTAAAGTATATTATTTCTGTAATAGGTATGCTAAAAGTGTGCTTCTTATCACAAGGGCAGCAAATACATATAGTATTCCTCACACAAAGTACACAAGAGACTTGACTTGAAATGATTTCAACAGAGTATGGGATTAGCATGTTGTTAAGTTAATAAGCACAAATATTTTAAAAAGTTTTGAATTTGAACTAAATTTAACTATAGTTTTTAGTACAGAATATTTTAATCACTTCATCCACCATCTTATATTTGCTCATAACTCATTGATGAATACATGCAATGCTGTGTTATTCCTGCAACCCATCCTTTGGAACAGCCTCAGGATTGCATCTACAATGTCTTAAAGTAGTGCCCATGTAGGCAGCTCACTAGGATTTAGAACAGAGCCATGAACTCAAATGTTCTGCACCACATCTGTTCTATAAAATGCTTTGGCTTATCCAACCTCTGTATACTGCAAAAATTCAACAATCATATGTCTGTGATTTGAAAAAAAAAAAAAAAAAAAAAAAAAATAGACAACTAAATAAGTTACTCACAGAAAAAATGAAAAATGAAAACTGTTGGAACATTCATCACAGTGGCAAGGCCTTGTTTTGAAGTGTCTAGCTAAGAAATCATTGCTGCAGTCTTTCCTCCAGGGCCATTAATTAGAAATGAACAGCGATTGAGTTTCCCCTGCACACAAACACTGGCCTTCCACAGCCTAGAGACTAAAACCTTCCCTTCTACAGAACCAGCTGTTTCTCACTCTTGCATGGCACTGATGGGTGGACGTTAGTATTTATTTCAATTAAAATGCAATAAATAAAATGTATTTCCTATGTAAAATACAACTACAGCAAAATGTATGGGATTTTGAGAAAAGAAAAAAACCTTCAAAAATTAACCTTGAAGCATTTCTGCATCACCAGCCTGACCAAACGGATTTGAAATATAATGTTTGTTAATGGTTATAATGGTTGACATACAGGTTTCCTGAACACTCTTTAAATCTTCTAATTGTCATTGAAGCAAACGGTCCCACCCCAAACTCAAACCATTGGATTAACCAGTGCTATAGCTGACGCAAGTTTGTATTTCTTTTGGTGTTTCTATGGCGCAGAAATAACACACTTCACCTTTAATAACTTTTTATGCCAACTTATTCAATCTTATAAATGGTACAATTTGCTACGATGGTAGCTTTTAGTTTTATTAGCTCCTTTATACTGAGTAAAGTGTAAAGGGGTCGGTCACCTCTGGCATTTTTATGTATTATTATTTCTATGGTGACGCGTCATGCTTGTCACGTGACTCGCCACAGCCACAAAAGCACTGTATGACTGATATATTGTTTTTTTTTTGATGTATTTCATTTTCCTGTTTTTATTCGAAACATTCCCAAACTTGTTAACTATGAAATATCTAAGAGGTCTATTCCAGTTCTCAAATACGTGCAAGCAAATGTATTTTGTCGTTTAAACACCTTTATAATGATATGTTAGTTGATCTATAAAGGTCTATATGCACCGCTGCAATAGACCTTATGTAGCCCTGCCCCTTTTCTTCCAGTTTGTATTTCCACAGCATGAAGGAATGATCTTACGGATTTATGAATTAAACACTCATTTTAAAATCTTCCCGTTCTACTGACATTTGTAATGGCATCCGTTTCAAACATTACAATGCCCATGAAAACTTTCACCAACTCTTCAATTCCTGCAAACAAAGGAAACTAATTAGGAAACAGCTGAACAGAATCATCAAGTGAGTAACCAAGGTAACTAACTAAGAACTCAGGCAGGCAGGAAAATGGCAATGACAAAACAAACTCAAAACTGAACATAACTGTGACAGTAACATTATTTTTGCTGTTTGTATTATTATGTAATTTAATTATTATAGGTTTGCATATAATGTTCAGTGTTTGTATTTCCCCTGTGCATTTCTATGAATTCCTGCATTTATTTTGTGCAAGTGAGATGAGTAAAGACTAAAAGCATCTGTTGCATAAATCATTGTCTGTCTATAAGCAGCACATACAATATATTTTACTATAAAGTCTTATTTTTATTTTCTACACACAACTCTTATTTTTACTTGACTATACTGAAAACCGTTTGCGTTAAGTTAAACAAAAATGCTAATTAATTGCAACTATTTAGTAAAATTATATATAGTTTATTTATATATTTTCCTTACACATTATATTATATATTTATTAACAGCATAACAAAATCAAGCTGTGTAAAAGGTAGGGGATGATGCCCCCCTTTTAGAAATGTGCATTTACGTTTAAATTGTAACATATTCAATGGAATGAAATTACAATGTAATTCGTGTTGGCTCACTATCTTAGCCTATTTCAGTGCATTAGGTGAGGTAAACTGTTAGATAATATTAGTGATTCTCATTTCTTTATCACAAAACGCTAAAACTGGCATGTTTTGGAGAGAAATTGGCTCTTTTTAATCTCTCTCTTTTTAACCGACCTCTGGTGTGTAATGCTGAAGTCTCATATGAGTTTCTAAAGATTTTTGTATTCTTTGCACTGTTCTGAACATTGATATCATGAAATCTGATCAGATGTTGTTGGCTACTTATTGGTCATCATGTTGTGGCCCGATTCACCGATCTCATCCATAGTCTAATCTCTGATTAATATATTTAATATTATGCTAGTTATTAATTTCACATTGTTTATTGTAGCCCTACAATATACTGCATAAAATTCTGCAATGTTGTGATATTTTGAAATATTTTATAAAGTTATTATGCAGTAAATATTTTGACAGATTCATGTAGACACACACAGACATCAAGAGTCAACATATGAATCTCAACAATGGTGACAGTCAAAAAAATATTCAGAACAGATCAACTCTGAACATCACAAAACAAGCTACCAAAGTCACAAAAAAGCTTTTTGTTGATTGTCACCATTGTTGAGATTCATACTTTTTTTTTTTTTTTTTTTTAAATCAGAATATCTGTTTGTCATAACACTGATGCTATAATATCACAAAACTGTTGTAAATAATGTGAAATTACAGCAAATATACTCAGAGATTACTACATGATGATTATATCATCAATAAGTAGCCATATTCATCTGATCAGATTGTCTCTTGCACTTTTGCTATAACAAACATGCTTTAGAAACACACAGTTAAAGCAGCCAGAGAAAAAATAAAGTTAAAAAGTCTAGGGTGAAGAGCCTAACTAAAGTAAATACTGATCTCCATAATGGTGATATCAAACTTTATTATTTTCAATAAAACATCAACATTTAAACCTTTGTTAATTCTCAATAAGAACTATAGTATGAAATAAATAAAGTCAAACTGAATGTTCTAATCACACGTGTGTGATTGTATCAAATGTAAAAATATTATTAGTTTTTGTCTTTTGGAAGCTATATTCAAAATACATTTGGCTCAAAAATCTGTTTCTGTCTCTAGCACAACAAGATCCTGTGCATTTGTAATGGTGAATAAGAATAGTATTACAACATTATATGCAACATAAATATCAAACTTTTTTATTTTACATGAATTTCAGACCCTGGTCCACTCTTGCTGGGACCCCCTGTAGCTCTGATACAATTTGAACTCCATCAGTCCCAGTATTCATATAAATAATCCTGAGCTGACGATCACAATGAAGACCCAAATGCTCCTGACTCACTGTCTTGTCTGCTGAAGCACAGTACCTATCAGCACTCATCATCCTGGATGAAGAAACTTATTTGTGCCTCTGGGTCGCTCATGAGGGTTGTCTTGCATGTCAGCGCCAATCATACTAAAATCTCAATACTAACATGATGGATTGTTTTTTTTATGTTAACCTGACCAAGGAAAAAGATGCTTGCATCACTGTGTTTTATCAGTATAAGGGTGTTTCTTCAATTATGGCCACCTTTGGCCTTGTAGGGTTTCAGAAAATAAAATCCCTTAAAGGATTAGTTCACTTTAAAATGAAAATTACCCCAAGATTTACTCACCCTCAAGCCATCCTAGATGTAAATGACTTTCTTCTTTCTGATGAACACAATCAGAGTTATATTAATAAATATCCTGACGCATCTAAGCTTTATAATGGCAGTGAACGGGACCAACGAGTATGAGCTGAAGAAAGTGTCTCCATCCATCATAAACGTACTCCACACGGCTCCGGGGGGTTAATAAAGGCCTTCTGAAGCGAAGCGATGTGTTTGAGTAAGAAAAATATCCATATTTAACAAATTATGAAGTAAAATATCTAGCTTCCGCCAGACCACCTTCCGTATTAAATTTAATACGTAAGTTGAATAGGGGAGGCGTAGGATGTAGCATAAGCATTTTGAACTGCGAGAGGCGTTACACTTTCTTCGTAAGTTGAATACGAAAGGCGGTCTGGTGGAAGCTAGATATGTTACTTTATAACTTGTTAAATATGGATATTTTTCTTACACAAACGCCTCGCTTTACTTCAGAAGGTCTTTATTTAACCCCCCGGAGCCGTGTGGAGTACATTTATGATGGATGGATGCACTTTCTTGAGCTTCATACTCGTTGGTCCCATTCACTACCATTATAAAGCTTGGATGCGTCAGGATATTTATTAATATAACTCTGATTGTGTTCATCAGAAAGAAGATAGTCATATAAAGCTAGGATGACTTGAGGGTGAGTAAAGCTTGGGGTAATTTTCATTTTAAAGTGAACTAATCCTTTAAAGGGGTTATGGCCGCGTACACACTGCAGCTAAATTCGGTTGTCAGTTCACCTTTTAGTGCATAATCCTGTTCTGTACACACACTTCAGTAATTTACAGGAGTGACAACTGCATTCTACAACCGGATTAACTCCCGAAAACTACCTGTCACTACCTGCATTTACAAAAATTCTACACAGTGTCTAAGGAACCGAACTGGGGTGCATTTCCCAAAAGCATCCCAAAAGTTCAGTCATTACCAACAGAGATCAATGGAACTTGGAACCATAGTTGGCTAACGATGCTTTTGGGAAACACGGCACTGAGCAATTAGTTGTTAATGATATTTGTTAATGTGCATCAGAGATGTGTCTCTCTTCTGTGTGGTGCAGGAGAACTTCAAAGATAAACCACCCTGCACTTTATCGGTTTTTTAAAGGCTAAATTTTACATTCTTAAATGTAAATTTTCAGGGGGGAAAAAAAAGTATTTAAAGTATTTAAAAATGAAGTGAAGCATTATATTAAGTCAGTATTGCCCTCGAAGAAACAAAAAACTATTCAAATTTTACAAGCATGTACACTCTTTAAAGTATTTTTATAATATTGTTCATATCTCCCCTAGCAGTTAAAATTTTGTATTGTAATTGTATTGTTTGTTTTGATTTTTGATCTATAAAAAAAGTGTGTGCAATAAATCAGAGGGGAAAACAGTACAAGCCTTGACTAATTCTTGTTGTCAGATCTTGCTAGAGAAATAGCAAACACGACCAAGTCCACAATAAACTGAAATAAATCTAAATGCGTTATGCTGAGAATAAGACAACCCGCACTTATTCACTTTAATAACTCAATAAACTTGATCGCTTTATGAGACAAGCTTAAACGGCAACCCTGAAAGCGCTTATGATAAGTGGACATGGCAACACTGCAAGAGCGTACTCAGTAAAGCAGCCTTTCCAAGCAAAAGTAAAACACGATGCCTCCGTCAACTGAGCTTTAATTCAAATTTTTGAACATAATGAGTCTTTTGTCATTGGCTGTAATATTACTTTGGTCAGAATAGTGGATTCCAAACACACGAGACCCCAGATCGTTGCTATGGTTACCACAGTGTTTGGGGTATGTGGTTGTCACTTCTGAAACTTTACAGTGTGTAGGTGGCCTATATGTAGAATTCAGAAACCCTTGTTATTAGCGACACCGGTGGCTGTTAAATGAACTGCAGCCAACAGCTTGCTCTTTCTCACACTCGTGCACACGTAACACACAAGAGACTGAACGTGATTCAAGGCCCGATATACTCACGGTGAAGTTCTTTTTTGTTGTTTGCTTAGAAATAAAAAGAAGTTGAAAATACCTTTGAAGCGATATACTGTTAACGAACATCTAGATGCTGTCTACACTGCTGAGAGTGACGTTTAGATGAATATGTAAATATGTGCTGCTCTCTTTCCTCTCAATAACAAAATAAACACACAAAAATGACAGCAGTTAAGTAAGCATCTGATCACAGTGATGTAAACATGTTTGCACCAGCTCTGCAATTCACCAGCATCATGTTGACAGATGAGATCATTAAAATTACAGTAGTTTGATTATAATGTATATTTGAGACTGGCTATGTGAGACTAGTTTGAATTAATCTTTGCATGACATATTGACATTACAGTAGAGAATAGCTCTTTCGGTATTATCCTGAACATTGTATAAGCATTAATTTCATGTGTCATTGTAGTTGACCTCATTTAATCATTACAGAATAACATTGTTTATGTCATGGTTACCGTGAAACAGCAAAATTTTTATTTTAGTCTGTGTTGTGCTGTGCGTTTGTTGACATTAGTGGACTCCATCTTTAACGCTAAGGCCAGGGTATACTTCATTTTCAGCGTTCTGCTCCATCTCATGCACAGTTGAGCGCGTGAGTCTTTTAAAGTATACTGCTTTGGCCGTTAGCACAAAGACGCGTGTGCGCACTAACTAGGGTTTTCAAGCGCTCAAGTCTCTTGCACATGCTCTGTTGTACGCGCATATTGCGGACACAAAAACTGGGCTGTGGATGTCCGAAGTATACCCTCACGTACAGCCGAAGTATACTAGTGTTGCACACTTTGTCGCTGTAGAGAACAGGAGAGAAGCTATAGGGAGCGCGTGTAAAACGTCACATCCTTTTGATTTTCCAGGCAAAAACATCCCGAGTCCATCACATAAAAATCAGTCTACAGGCTTTCGTAGACAACCTAGGAAGGTCTCGTTCTTTAAGTTTCGTTACAAGCTGTTCACACATTGGCAATAAAAAAAAAAAAAAAAAAAAGCGATTCATACATTAAAATTCTTACATATAGCCCCTTTAAAGCACACTTTTCAAACTGAACGAATTCTGTCTTTTTTTCCCTATTTTAACATTCATCTGAACTTTATTAAAGGGTTAGTTCACACAAAATATTCACCCTCATGTTGTCCCAAACCCATAAGACCTTTGTTCATCTTCGAAACACAAATTAAGATATTTTTTGATGAAATCCAAGTTGTTTTTTATCCCCCATAGAAAGCAACATAATTACCATCATTTAATGTCCAAAAGGTATTAAAGACATCATTAAAATAGTCAACGTGACTACGGTGGTTCAACCTTAATGTTATGAAGCGATGAGAATTTTGGATAACGCTTTAGATTACAGCCCGGAAAGTACTGTGTAATTACAACGTATTTACAGCGTAACTTCCGGTAATTATAGTGTACCTATAAAGTAAGTATGTGTAAGTATAGGGGAACAATATGTAAAGTCTGGGGAATAAAGGGGTAACAACCAGGAAAATAACAAATTATTTATACTGTAAGTATTTTGGAACTAAGGGGTACTTATACTAGGGGAAATATACTCTTGTTCCATAGTTACAGGGTAAGTATGACATCTGCGGGCTGTAAATTAAAGTGGTGCTTGTTACCCTCTTGTTTCATGTAGTTACAGGGTAAGTACAATAAAAAAAAACACACTGTCTGATATCACTGACTCCAAAACCTTTATTTGAAAAACAACTTAATTCAAAACTGGTTTACAACACTTTTTATCAATTTATTCATTTTTTAAAATCAACTTTTCATTTCAAATTATAAAGTCTTCACAGAGAGTAGCACATTTTGTCCTCTTTTTTCTCTCTTGCTTGGCTTCCTCCTCCTCTTGTTCCTTTTCTTCTTTTTCAGTCTTTCCACTGATGAACCTTAAGAAGGAATCCCATGTCTTTTGCTATTCTATATTATGTAGCCTATTAAAAGAAAATACAGTACACCCAGAAATGTTCTCATGATTTACTCATCTTTTCGCTTCCAACCAACTTTCACCAGCGCCCGCATGAGAGTCAACTTTGTGTTTGACGAAGCACATTGTAATGAGTAGGGTTGGGAACCGAGAACCGGTTCTCATCCGGAACCGGTAGTGTTTTTTTTTAAAAAAAAAAAAAAAAAAAACCAGAACCGTGTAAGATTTGTAAGTTTCGGTTCCGAAAACGGTTCTGGTGTGATGGGTGGGCGAAGTGCGGGGAACGTATCCTTTAATAGAGACATCTCACATCATGAATATTATAGCAATGAATGCACTGAAAAGCCCTCGTGCTACTCATATACGCCAGATTTCAATGCAGAGAGAGAGAGAGAGAGAGAGAGAGAGAGAGAGAGAGAGAGAGAGAGGTGCCCAAAGCTGCACGATTAATCTTTAAAAGATCGCGTTATTTAATTCCTAAATGACAACGATTCGCCCGTGTATATTAAACCTTTGACAAAAATAAAATCGCGACATTCAAATCTGCGTTCGCGCTGCCGTTGATCTGAAGAGAGTTGTCATGTGTAGATATAAACAGCTTCACAACAATATTTTCAAACGCACAGTATCATTATTTCTGTGTGACAAATAGGCCTATTCCAGTTATAACAGAAGTATATAAAAGATTATTATTCAGATAGAAATGCTGATGTTTATGTATAATAAATTACCTTCTGAAAGTAACTGGACTTCAAATAACGACTGTATCGATTGCATTGTTACGCCACTAGGTGGCAACAAATTACTGTTAAAAATGTGTCTATCACTGAATCATTCTTTCAGAAACAAGTCTTCATGAATCCAACTTACAAAAATATTCTGTTTCATCTGTCTGAATCTTACATGTGTGTTCAAGCATCTTATCTAATTTGAGGTAACACGTTACAATAAGGTTCATATATGAACTAACCATGAGCAATACATTTGTTAATGTATTTGTTAATCTTTGTTAATGTTATTTAATAAAAATACAGCTGTTCTTAGTTTGTTCATGTTACTTCACAGTACATTAACTAATGTTAACAAATACAACTCTTGATTTTAATAATGTATTAGTAAATGTTGAAATTAACATTAACAAAGATTAATAAATGCTGTAGAAATGCAGTTCATTATTAGTTCATTTTAATGTAACTTAAGTTAACTATTGAACCTTATTGTAAAGTGTTAGTGAATGTGTTGAGATTAACAGTCTGTTAAATTCATTTTACAAGAATAATAAACACAAAAAAGACTGTTTGAGTTGAGTATTGTGCATTTTTTCCTTACTACTATTTTTTATTAGTTGTTTAATTATTTTAATGGGACCAGAACCGGAACCGGAATGGTTAGGCAGAACCGGAATCGGAACCGGAAAATTTCTCACGATTCCCAACTCTAGTAATGAGCAACGTAAAGCTTCAAGCTTTCACACCGTTCTCGCGGGAGTTTCATGGGAAGAACTGCCATGGCGAGAACTGCCATCTCTGTTTTTCTGTCTTGTCTGTTTCTCATTATTATTATCTGTTATTCTGTGTATTTTGTTGAGTAGTAATTTAACCCTAAAACATAAGGCATAAGAAAGATTTTTTTCATCAAATCCTTTTATCATTTATCATAGCCTGGTCTGTCTAGAGTATGCTGGTCACATTATTTGTTTCAAGTTTTCTGTGATCAATTAGTCAGCCTGACCTAAATCCAACATGGGCACCATTGGTGCAGGACATTCAGATTTTGTGATAAGTAAATATATATTAATCTTACTTTTTTTCAGAAAAAAAAAAAAAAGCAAAACAACAGCTAATATTAATTGTGAACATTGCCTTAAGATGTTAAGTTATAAGTTGAAGAAATTAAGTTATATGTTGCTCATGCTGTTATTTACCGGGTTGTGGGTGGTGGGAGGGCCAGTAGAAATCTCGTTCCAGGACCGTGGCCCCTAGGGAAGACCCTTATAGACCCTCCAGGCCTCTGGGCCCACTGTACACAGTCCCCCTTCTCAATCTATGTATTTTGAGTTTTAAAAAATGTGCCAATGTTAATATTTACTCATAAAACTGATATTATGTTTAGTTGACTACATCTTTGCGGTTTTAACTAGATATTTTCTTGCAGAGTTTCACACGGCTCATTTTATGGTAGAACGGGGATGTGCCTGGAGGGCTACTGTTTAGGAGGGTTAAGTTTAGCTCCAACCCTGATCAAACAGGCAAACAGGCAATGTGACTCAGGAGATACAACTCATAAAATCCAAACTACGTCAAATATTTCAAAAAATCCTTTTGATATGTTTTACTTAAGTCCAGATAATATAAAAAATGACATGAAATGATTTTTTGCTGATCATTTTCCAGTCTTGCCTGTTTAAGGGTTATAAAAAAAAAAAAAAGAAAAAAGGACAGCATCCGCATGACTTTTCGCGTGAGTTTCTCTGCGTGCTTACGTCACGCCTCAAGTTACGTCAAGTATTAACTCTCAACCCTCGTGCAGGTGAAAGTTGGTCGGAAGCATTAGTCTACAGTTTAAAATGTAAAATATTTGGTATTTTTCTTACAAACACTTATCGTTTCACTTCAGAAGACATTGATTCATCCATTGGGGTCGTATGGATTACTGTAGTTATTACTGTATGTGCGGTTTGATGCTGCGACTTTTAGGAACACATGAGCTTGGATTATAAAGCATTCCCAGAGATTATTTATTTTTCTAAAAACCTTTGTTTGTGCTCATCTGAAGGAGGAAAGTCATATACATCTCGGATGGCATGAGGGTAAAAGATGAGTAAATGGTGAGGACATTTCTGGGTGTACTCTATTTTCTTTTAATACATACAGAATTTAAAGAAAGAAAAAGTAGAAGAGGAACAGGAGGAGGAGGAAGCCAAGCAAGAGAAACGAATAGGAAGTGTTGTAAATCTGTTTTGAAATAAGTTATCAGATTGTATTTTTATTGTACTTACCCTGTAACTTCATGAAACAAGAGTATATTTCCCCAGTATTAAAAAAATTGCAATATTGTAGTTTTACTTGCCTTGAAACAACTCAGTCAGTGCACTTTTTCAATAAAAACAAAATACTGTGTAAATGCACTGATATGTAGCCTACCCCGTAAGTTTTAAAAAAGCCTTTATGTATTTGTACACTATTATTACAAAAAGGTGCACAGTGTATGTTCTCGCTAAATTGCTCCCAAACGAAAGATTGTTGTCTATCATAATAGTATAAGTACCCCTTAGTTCTAAAATACTTACAGTATAAATAATTCGTTATTTTCCTGGTTGTTACCCCTTTTTTTCCCCAGACTTTACATATTGTTCCCCTATACTTACACATACTTACTTTATAGGTACACTATAATTACTGGAAGTTACGCTGTAAATACGCTTTAATTACGCAGTACTTTCCGGGCTGTAATCTAAAGCGTTACCGAATTTTGTTCACAAAAACAAACAAAAATAATGACTTTATTCAACAATTTCTTCTCTACCCTGCCAGACACGTAAGCAGTTGATGCAGTGAACGCAGTTCAGCTCTTCAATGTTTAGGTCCGAACTACTTTTCTGGACCTTAAATGTGGTAATTTCGTTGCTTTCTTTTGAGGATAAAAAAAAAAAAAAAACCTATTGGATTTCATCAAAAATATCTTAATTTGTGTTCCGAAGATGAATGAAGGTCTTACAGGTTTGGAACGACATGGTGAATTTTACATTTTTGTGTGAATTATCCATTTAACATGTCATTTCCAATATCTCAAATCACTCTTTATTCAGAACCAGAATAATCCTGTGTCCTGTTAAGGCGAATTTCATAGCTATTCAATTTCAACTATCATAAGTACAATTCAGTATAATTAAAATATACATTTTCATACTTTAATTAGAAATAATGCACCCCAAAAAAAAAGTTTCCCAAAAAATATATTTCTTATGAATTTTCACGTCCAATTTTTTAATCGCAATCGTGCTTTTCACTAATCGAAAAACTATCGGAAAAACCTTTATTAGCAACATAGTTATAGGTTGAGGAGTAAAAAACAACAACTGAGGGACAGACATACTAAAATTTACCATTTTTGTACTACATGTATTTAAATGCTTTGTTTATTCCACTCTTTTCAAATTTTAAGAATAAAAGTCTGGGTCATTGACAAGGTTAATACAATAAACAACAAAATCCATATGAAAAGCAGCAAAAAAATTAATAAAGTCAAGAAAATTTTATTTACTGTGACCTTTACATAGCAAAAAGAGAAACAATGAAATTTGTTTTAGTCAGTTTTAATAAAAATAAACTCGTAACACAAAAGTGTAGTTGAAGAAATTCCCATAGAGCATGAATTCTGTTCAACATCAGGTGCTTGTTAATCATTTTACCAAGAAGTCAAATGTTAAACCAGTGGTTCTGTTTAAATTTGTGGGTTAGTTGGGTTAGTTTGGGTTAGTTTTTTTTTTAAATTTTGGTCATATTCTATGCAGTTCATGCATAAAATATGACTCCCAACATAAAATATGACTCTTGTAGCAAAATCAGAGACAAAGACTAGCAGTCCAAGTGAGAGAGGTCCAGTGTTTAATATTTATAGGACGGCTCTACTGGCGGGTGTCTGATGTAGAGTGTACGAGAGATGATTTACTGAGGAAATGAGCTTTACCTGACGCCATGATGCACAAACCAACAACAAACAGCCACTGAAAGAGTGACAGAGGGGCCGGGCTCATTGAAAAAGAAGAAAGACAGAATAAATCACCCTTTAAAAGGACATTTAATGCAGTCAAATGCAAATCAATCTCATCCAGCAATGGGCTTTTAATTATTACGCAAATGCTGGACGCACCGGGATGTAACATCACAGAGGGCATGACAGGACGCCTCGGCTTCTCAAGTCAGTTGGGGCTCACGTTTGTGCCTATGTAGATAAATGGTGTATGATTTCATTTTTTTACTTGCACTGTGGGGTAGTTGAACAAAAAAAATCAATTATGCAACATAAATTTATAAAGCAAAATACAAGCAGCAGGATTTTCCATGGTGGAAAGGAAAGATGCTTGCTCTGAGATGAAATGTGGTCTATCAGAACAAATGATTTTTTAAAACAAATGAACACAAGCTTCTCACACATATCCGTTCTAATACATATGTACAGGACTCCACAATCAATCAAAACAGACAGCAGGGTGACCTTCACTTTGACAACTGACTTTGTGAGCAGATGTGCCTAGAAAAAAAAATGGCAACTGAATATGAAGGGATACAGTGACTAGGGGGTGGAAGAGAACAAAAGATGGGATAGAGAAAGTAAAAAAAAAAAAAAAAAAATGAATATGAGGGGGAGGTACTGGGAGAAGCGGGGGCCTCAAGATACTGTGTGTCTCTTTGGTGTTGAGCCTACACTGTAATTCCTCAAAGCCTCAAAGAGAATGAGAGTACAAGCATTTTGTTCTGACCTACATTCACAGATAAGAACAGCAGCTTTAGTCCATAAGAGCTTGTGTTTCAGAGACACAAATTAGACAAAAATGTTGTTGAAGTGGTTGATTTCTAATATTTACCTGAATGGTCATTTATTATGTATATTTTACCACTGCTGTCAGAGCGATTATGCTTATGCTGTATTTTGCAGTCTCTTAAACAAAAATACATTACACTATTTTACAAAAAAAAACAAACAAACATTTAAATCATATAAATTTATATAACGGGCACTTTCACACCAGACCTTTTGTTTTTTGCGTCAGCTTGCTTCATTTAGTTATAATTAGGGGTGTAAAAATATATTATGTCACAATATAGCAATACAAAAATGCAACAATATGTATCGTGGATAGTGACAGTATGTGTTGTGTATAGTTCACCCAAAAGGAAAATTACTGTGTGAGAAAAAAAATTCAAGTTTACAGAGTTTATATATAATATATATATATAAATGTTGAATACAATGTATAACTAGAATGTACATTTCCTGAAGAAAATGTGAGTGGTGCTTGCAGTGGCAAAACTCAGCACTCGGTTGCTAGGGTGTCCTGAGTGGTTGCTAGGCAGTTGCTAGGGTGTTGCTATGTGGTTGCTAAGGTGTTCTGTGTGGTTGCTAAGGTGTTCCTAGGCGGTTGTTAGGGTGTTCTGGGTGGTTGCTATGGTAACCTGGGTAGTTGCTTGGGTGTTGCTAGGCAGTTTCTAAGATACCTGGGGTGGTTTCTAAGGTGTTCTGGGTGGTTGCTATGCGGTTGCTATGGTAATCTGGGTGGTTGCTAGGCAGTTGCTAAGGTACTTAGGATAGTTGCTAAGGTGTTGCTAGGCGGTTTCTAGGGTGTTCTGGGCGGTTGCTATAGTAACCTGGGTGGTTGCCAAGGTGTTGCTAGGCAGTTGCTAAGGTATTCTGGGTGGTTGCTATCGTATTGCTAGTTAGTTGATAGTTGTCGCAGATAGTTACTATTGAGTTTCATAGCGTTCTTAACATGTTCTTAGCATGATTTAGCACTTAGCTAATCACTATTAGCATGTAGCTATTCAATGCTAGCATGTTGGAAGTCCTGTTTGCTAGCAAAAGAGCCAACCCCCATCTCTATATGATGGTCTGATGCAGAGATATAGGAACAGTTGCTAGGGTACTCTGTTTGGTTGTTAGGGAATGGTTTGGCAACTTCCAATGATGATACTGCAAAGTCTGCTTGTCAGTATGAATGATATAAACCAACTGCAATCCCGCTATGACATTCAGATTTGAAGATATCCCTCAAGGGTTTGGGTTGCTAGGGTGCTCAACAGGGGTTGCTAGGGTGTGGCTATGAAGTGTTGATGGTGATTCGTGATTGGCTGTTTGCTGCCCCGGGTCAAACGAGCTCACCCTCATGTTTCTATGACACTTCTATCCGAAGATATCCTTTTGATCTTTTTCAATGGAAGTCTATGGAACCTGTTGCTAGGGTGCTCTAAATGGTTGCTAGGGCATGGCTTGATAGCTTCACAATGATCCTGAAAGACTGATTGGTTGCCTGAGTGAAATGAGCCCACCCCCTTGTCTCTTCTTGATCCAGAGTTATGTTCAATACAAAAACCCTATGCAATTTACCATAGTAGGAAAAACACATGCAATCACTTCCTGTTTCATGGGCATGGCTTCACCATAGTATGTCAATGGGGCAAATTTGGGCAGCTCTTGCGTCCCAGGGGTACAACTTGCACCCCATTGTGAGGTATGATCTTACAGAGCCTGACAGCCTCTTTAAACGTGGTAACCCACTGTTTCTACGAAATCCTCGTTAGGAGCTATGACTCGTCAAAATTCGCCGCAATGAAAAGTCTATGGGACTTTTTCGGCTACTTTTTCGCCTGCCGGGTGAACATCGTACACCCGATCGCTTATAAAAGTCATAGCACTCCATTCCTCAATAAGCCACACGATTTGACGCCTCATTCATGGGTCTATGACAAACGGTGCGGGAGGAGTAGCGTGCCAAACTTTTGTCCAGAAGAAGAAGAAGAAGAAGAAGAAGAAGAAGAAGAAGAAGAAGAAGCCAGAGACAATAGCCAGAGGCAAGCACCACTAATAATGCAATGGGGGAATATTTGTGGGTCCTGACAATGCCAAATGTCTTATGTTACCAGTAAAAAATGGAGTACATTATTTTAAATATATCTATTCAGTGACAGAGTGCAAACATATTCATCTAAAATAAATCAGTGTTTCAGCGTTTCTGGTGTCACCATTGTCCTGTGCATTGGGTTACCATCACCAAGTCCAAGCCTATTCATTTCCACTCCCAATGTAATACCAAATTTAGCATTTTAATCAACAGTACATTTTTTGTTATCCTTTTACCATATGTCTTGGAGTATCGCAATAATATCGTATCTTGAGTTCAGTATTACAATATGTATCAAATTGTGACATATCGTTCCACCCCTAGTTATAATATAAACAATGTCAATACAATAAAACAAAATATCAGATTCTGCAATATTCTATATGTAACGGAGGCCAGCTAGTAGTCACTGTTAGAGCGTCCGACACCCACGCCGGAGACCCAGGTTCGAGGCCCACGCAGAGTGGGGCGTGTAGGACCTGGGTGAGGGGTTACATATGCGCCATTTTGTGTAATACAAAATTAAAAAAAAACATTTTCTTTCTCTTTTTGGGTTAGTTCACTCTAAAATTGAAATTCTGTCATCAATTACTCACCATCATGTCTTTTTAAACCATTAGATTTCAGTTCATCGTCGAAACATAAAATAAGACATACTTAATGAAACCTGTGTGATTTCGGTCCCTCCTCTGAAAGTCCATTCCACCACTTTGATGATTCATGAAGTTCATAAAAACATTGTAAAAGTAATTCATATGAATTGAGCAGTTTAATCTAAGTCTTCTTCACTTTATATGATGAAGAGGTTTAATTTAGGCTTTTATTCACATAAACATTGATCCACGCACATACAAAGAGCAAATCAATTCTATCCGACTGCAGCTTCTGTCTGACGTGTGAAAACAAATCTCAATGCAATCACGTTTAAGCTTCCGTGTTTACCGCATTTGAAGTGCTCTATGTATGTGTATTAATCAGTGTTCATATGTGAGGGGGGCAGAATCAAACTTTGGTCCAACCATCAAGCCAAATGTGCCATATAAAAGGAAAACAGACCCTTGGAGATTAGTGTATATGTTTGACCAACGGAGTTATAGCTCACCATGTTCATTTATTCAGGGAGATCAAAAAAGCAAGCTTGGAAGCAAGCATGGAGATGATATCAATCACAAATTACTGGACGATACCTCTTGTACTTGCCGTGGTGTCAGTCAAATTACAGGAATTATTTCAGCTCTGGTAACTAATCACTCTTGAGTAAAGAGGGTGGAAAAACATGTCATATTTCAAGTTCCATTTTTAGCCTCAAGTGCTGTTTCTGAGCATCACATCAGGGACCTAACACAGCACTGATCCTACCTGCTTTGAGATCCCACTTGTACGTTATGCGTTATTCATAGAATCTGACATAGTCATAGGAGAAAAGAAATGGTCCAAGCCTCAGATTGCACATTGATTGACTCGTACACTCGGTGGATTGTTTCCCTTGATGTCACTTGGCTTTAGTTTCTGCTATGATTCTACTGAATCCAGGCAGAGGGAAGGAAATCATGATAGGATTATGTCTTGATGAAATCAAGAAATCATCATATTGCAAGCTACATTTCACACTCTAATGGGAAATATCATTGAGAATAACAGCAGAATAATGGAGAATAACGGCCCTGCCCACAAGAAATGAAATCAGGCACAAGTTTTTGTTTTGGGCATAAAATTGTACTGTGAAAGGAGACAGATTTGATCATCTACGACAATACTGTAATGTTGTTTTAACAATGTGCGATCTAACATCGAGTAAGTCACTCACTTTCCAAAAAAAAAACAATCAAAAACATGCCTAAAGGGTCAACAGTTTAGGTTAGACTGCATGTGCGCATTTAGAGTGATTCCTGTATGACTATTTGAATGTCAGTGCATATCCGATTGAAATCCAGTCGGATTTAGCAAGTGTGAATGTCCAAATAAACATCCCTTGCCCACTTAACGAAGTTGACTGCACTTCAAAATGGTGGCAGGGATTCCCCCGAGGGGAAGTGCTTAGGGAAGTTCGCAAGTATATGTCTAAAAGTGGAGTTAAATGCAGCCCTAAAGAAAGTCAAATGTTTAGTTCCTGAAATAATCAGCCGTTTGAATGAATCAGTTGACTCAATGAAGTCACTCATTAACAGTGACTTGCCGCCACCTACTGGCACTTGTAGTTTCATATTTAAAGTATCTTTTCAAATTTAAAATAATTTCATCTATCAATATTCAACATTTTATTTTTCATTATTTATGCATTTGTAACTGCAGGTTAAATGCATTTATGTCACCTCTGAGCTGCATTAAACAGTCTGTGTAAATACATCTAAATGCCACTTCAGATGCAGCTTCTGTGTTTCCTCTGCATTGCAAAGATGGATTTTGTTGATACTGATTTCAATGTATTGGTAACCACCCTACAGTGTATTATTATTCTAATTGAATTTATTGATTAAATGTATGAATTTGACAAAAGATGATGCATAGGCTACATTTAATTAGGTAAGAAAAGGTTCCCTTTATGAAGGCAAAAATGCCCATAAAAGCTAAAAATCAATTTAAACTTATTGGAAGTATAATTTCTGTCAGTGCTGTGAACTAACCACCGCACAGAATATGAAGAATAACAACAACTTTAGGAGTCAGCTGTCCACGGCAGTCCTAAAGCTGCCAAGATACCAGTACAATAACACACTCAGCAAAATATTGTCTAATTATCGTTATTGACAAAATCCCAGAAAATATCTCTCTCTTTTTTTTTCCAATATTCCTCACCTGTATTTATTATTTGGGCAAGTCCTTTCTCTTTAGAACTTTTCTCTTTATTTTTAAATTTCTGTGCTCCACTAAAACATTTTTGCATCTTCTTAGATTTCTATCATTTCTAAAGTACATCTGGTGAGCTACAGCAAATCTACAGTGGGTTACCGCTATAAATGTAACATTTAAACAATCAATAAACATTTGACCGTGACCTAAATAAGACATTCCACGGCAATACATTCAAACTTGATCCTGCATACCAGTGTAATTCTAAAAATTATAAACAATTATGCCACAAACATATAAATGGCACTTGGATGTGGTTTCTGTGCTTTTGCTTTGGCAATCTAACCAGACATCATTAGCTCGTAATGCTGGAGGAGGGATGCATGTAAGAGTGAAGGCTGATTCAGCACATGTTCACAACGGGTTTCTTGAAATTCAGCAGGAGTCTTCATTATCTGAGATTATTCCAAACTTTCTACTGGTAGTGTACATTAGTGATGCCTACAAATGAGTTTTAACACTGACAGAGAATGCAAAAGATAAAAATCCTACGATAATAGAACAAAAGCTTTGAGAAATGTCTCCTTCAGTTATACACTAGGTGCCGCAGATGCTGATTTTCAGCATATACCCAGGTGCATAAAAGTCATCTCAGTTTAATAGATTATCAGTGTGGATGTCTAGATTTTGAATAGATATCTCTCAGACTCCAGTTCCCTGGGATTTGTTGTAAAACATTCATCCAGCATCACTTCTCATTGAACTGTTGCTAGGTTACCTTCTACACAGTGGAGCAGTCTGTCCTTGTTTAAACGGGTGAGAAATGTAGATCTGCATTTTTTTTTGTTCTAAAAGGGTTAAAGTTTGTTGTGCAGATGTGGCAATCCTGAGGAGCCATGATAAGGTAATGTTTTTCTCTTAATACACACAGATCATACTTGTTTTTAATACCATTTAAAGCAGTAATCAAATTTAAACATCATTTTAAGTCTTTTTCGTAAAACTACCAGGACATTGATGCAGCATGTTGCATGTTAAAGCTGCAGTCCGTAACTTTTTTTGGTTAAAAATGATCTAAAATCAATTTTTGAGCAAATACATAACCAGCCAGTGTTCAAAACTATCTCCTGACCTTAGCCCGATTTACAACGGTAAACTTGTAATAATGTGTTCTAATCTGAGTGGTACTGGTGGGTTTCCGCGGGAAATTTGTCATTACGCCACGTCTGTTTACATAAAGAGTGAATCCCAGCTAGTAGGCTATATTGCATGTGAGGATGCTACAGGCGGCGGATCATTTATAGCCTTTTCTCACAGCAGCTGCAATAATTAAACTTATCATTTTGATGGCGGATTGTATGGTATGACAAATTAACGTTAGAGATTAGACTGTACAGAAATTGAAATCTACAGGTAACGCTAATACATAATAAATACACACAGTCACGCAATGTTGTTAATTTGAGAACAAAGTATAACAATAATAATAATTTGCACGGTTTGACGTGATCCGAGCTAAGTGATTGTTAGATTTAATCACCATTGGCAGCGCGATTTATTGTAATCCTTTTTTTTCCCCAGTTGGTCAGAACTAAAGTGGCAGATTTGTTACTTACTCCTTTTGATGACATTTTCCGGTGAAAATTCTTACTTTGGTCACACTTCAAAGACTACAGTCTGTGATTCTGAAGTACAGTATCCACACCGCTGCGATGACTGACATTAGATTCATCCGTGCTTAGGAGTCGTGCCGATGCACAACCCCCATAAAGATGGTAATTCCGCAAATAACTGCAATTGCAGGTTTCAAACAGAGATGGCGACAGAGACAAAACTTACAGACTGCGTCTTTAAATCAATTTAAACTGTTAGTTTAAATTGATTTAAAGAGTTAGTTCACCCAAAAATTCTGTCATTAATTAATCACCCTCATGTTGTTCCAAACCTATAAGACTTACGTTCATCTTCAGAACACAAATGAAGATATTTTAAATGAAATCTGAGCGATTTTTGTCCCTCCATTGACAGCCTACGCAACTACCACTTTGACGCTTCAAAAAGTTCATAAAGTGATCGTAAAACTAATCCACATGAATTGAGCAGTTTAGTCCAAATTTTCTGAAGAGACTTGATCACTTTATATGATGAACAGATTTAATTTCTGCTTTTACTCAGATAAAAACACTGATCAGTGGACATAAACAGAATCTCAACCGAACCTGCTGATGCGCTAGAACATACCTCTTGCTGAAGCTCAAACGTGCCGCGTAACATGAGAATGAACCTCATTGGTTCTTGCCCGTCAAGCAAACATGCTTGAGCTTCTGTTTACCACAACTGATGTGTGCGATAATGAATGTTTATATGTGAATAAAAGCCTAAATTAAATCTGTTCATCATATAAAGTGATTGTGTCTCTTCAGAAAATTTGGACTAAACCACTCAATTCATATGGATTAGTTTTATGATCTTTTTATGAACTTTTTGAAGCATCGAAGTGTCACTTGTATAGCTGTCAATGGAGGGACAGAAAACTTTGATTTCATCAAAAAGATCTTCATTTGTGTTCCGAAGATGAATGAAAGTCTTACGGGTTTGGAACGACATGAGGGTGAGTAATTAATGACAATATTTGGGTGAACTATCCCTTTAAGATAAAGTCAAAACCATTTCAAGGCAATTGCCAAGTCATAATGCACTTCATTGGTATCAGATTTTATTTACATGCACTTTAGATTGGATGGGTTGCATTGAGGTGTTGATGATGATTTGACTTGCCCAGTAGATATGCACTGCCTTATACCATTCGATGTGGATTTTTTGTACTGTATACAAATGTAAACATAATTTTCATACATGTAATCCTGTAGGCACTAAACATATAACATAAGCTTTTTTTGTTTTGTTTTTTTACACATGAAGACGTACCAACAAGATTTGGCATTATCATAAAACAACTGTAGTCAGTCACGTGGTATGGTGTAACATTCACCCTAGAAAAGGCCAAACATCCATCTCTCAAACAGGAAATACTACAGCAAGAGGCAAGTATTACATGAGACCTTTCATGCTCAAATGCATTTCCCCTTTTGTACAAAGATCTAGATCAAGATTGCTTCTTAGTGACATGCTCAGAGTGCATCTAATCTCAGTTCAGTCAGAGGACTCGACTGCAAGTCGGCAATGTGCATCAAGTGCTGAATATGATGATTGTCACATTCCATTTGATTCATTCTGTAAATATTCCTGCAGGGACAATATGTCACAGCTGCTTTCTGCTGCAAAAGGCCTTTTCCCCCCTGAATTGAGTCCAAATCAAGACCAAATTTGTTTCCCTAGCAGTTTTATTTAAAAGCATATCCATAAGCAAAAAAACATCTCTGCAATCTGCAGTTGAGGTCCTTAGTTATGCCTTCCTATCACAATAAACCAACAGAGACAGTCATTACAGCCACAAGACTCATTTTTCAGACTCGTCATTTCGTCCGACTGCCAAGAGCAGTGTTGCCAACTGCTTTCAACTGAAAGTAGCTAAAACTGGTAGCTAAATGTCACTAGATGACATCATAATGGCAAATTCATTGATCTACAGGTGCTGGTCATATAATTAGAATATCATCAAAAAGTTGATTTATTTCACTAATTCCATTCAAAAAGTGAAACTTGTATATTATATTCATTCATTACACACAGACTGATATATTTCAGATGTTTATTTCTTTTAATTTTGATGATTATAACTGACAACTAAGGAAAATCCCAAATTCAGCATCTCAGAAAATTAGAATATTACTTAAGACCAATACAAAGAAAGGATTTTTAGAAATCTTGGCCAACTGAAAAGTATGAACATGAAAAGTATGAGCATGTACAGCACTCAATACTTAGTTGGGGCTCCTTTTGCCTGAATTACTGCAGCAATGCGGCGTGGCATGGAGTCGATCAGTCTGTGGCACTGCTCAGGTGTTATAAGAGCCCAGGTTGCTCTGATAGTGGCCTTCAGCTCTTCTGCATTGTTGGGTCTGGCATATCGCATCTTCCTCTTCACAATACCCCATAGATTTTCTATGGGGTTAAGGTCAGGCGAGTTTGCTGGCCAATTAAGAACAGGGATACCATGGTCCTTAAACCAGGTACTGGTAGCTTTGGCACTGTGTGCAGGTGCCAAGTCCTGTTGGAAAATGAAATCTGCATCTCCATAAAGTTGGTCAGCAGCAGGAAGCATGAAGTGCTCTAAAACTTCCTGGTATACGGCTGAGTTGACCTTGGACCTCAGAAAACACAGTGGACCAACACCAGCAGATGACATGGCACCCCAAACCATCACTGACTGAGGAAACTTTACACTGGACCTCAAGCAAAGTGGATTGTGTGCCTCTCCTCTCTTCCTCCAGACTCTGGGACCCTGATTTCCAAAGGAAATGCAAAATTTACTTTCATCAGAGAACATAACTTTGGACCACTCAGCAGCAGTCCAGTCCTTTTTGTCTTTAGCCCAGGTGAGACGCTTCTGACGCTGTCTGTTGTTCAAGACCGGCTTGACACAAGGAATGCGACAGCTGAAACCCATGTCTTGCATATGTCTGTGCGTAGTGGTTCTTGAAGCACTGACTCCAGCTGCAGTCCACTCTTTGTGAATCTCCCCCACATTTTTGAATGGGTTTTGTTTCACAATCCTCTCCAGGGTGCGATTATCCCTATTGCTTGTACACTTTTTTCCACCACATCTTTTCCTTCCCTTCGCCTCTCTATTAATGTGCTTGGACACAGAGCTCTGTGAACAGCCAGCCTCTTTTGCAATGACCTTTTGTGTCTTGCCCTCCTTGTGCAAGGTGTCAATGGTGTCAAGTCAGCAGTCTTCCCCATGATTGTGTAGCCTACAGAACTAGACTGAGAGACCATTTAAAGGCCTTTGCAGGTGTTTTGAGTTAATTAGCTGATTAGAGTGTGGCACCAGGTGTCTTCAATATTGAACCTTTTCACAATATTCTAATTTTCTGAGATACTGAATTTGGGATTTTCCTTAGTTGTCAGTTATAATCATCAAAATTAAAAGAAATAAACATTTGAAATATATCGGTCTGTGTGTAATGAATGAATATAATATACAAGTTTCACTTTTTGAATGGAATTAGTGAAATAAATCAACTTTTTGATGATATTCTAATTATATGACCAGCACCTGTATATAAATATGTATAGAGATCAGTGGGCAAAATAAAAATCTAGATAAGGTTTGTCCAAGAAGTTGCTAGATTTGCCCCTAAACTTTTGAAAAAAGTCTCAAAAGGGGTGGGGAAGTCACTATATCTAGTGACAAAATCCCTAAATTGGCAACACTGGCCAAGAGGCAAGATGTACTGGTCGGATGTAGTGACCAAGCACAAGAGAAACACAAGGCCTATATATACACACAAGGGTTAAACAAGCTTAATGAGTTAACAGGACACACCTGGGGAGACTAATCAACAGGGAAAAACTACAAAGGACTACAACATGGCACACAGGACAGGAAGTAACATAAAAGTCCAACCAAGACAAAGGGAACAAATGACACTAGGAATGTGTAAAAAGTGGAATAACAACATGGATAAGGCTGAAACGCAAATTATCTAACCCGAATTAACCTGTTAAGTAATGTTTACCTGCTTAACACACCCATTACCATTTTAATATGGGTGATTGTGTAGTGTTTGATAATATGCCAGGCTCTTCTTTTTTGTATAATTTTATTGCCCTTGTGAAAAAGTACACTTTAGCACACTTAAAAAAAAAAAAAAAAAAAAAAAAGAGCACGTATTACAGAAATGATACTTTAAAATAATATACTTAAATGCAAACGAATGTAATATATTAAATGGAAATGTATTATTGTTTAAATTTATATTACACAATACGTTAAGAGTGCTTTTTGATCCACTTAAAGGGTTAGTTCACTCAAAAAAAAAAAAAATTCTGTCATTTATTACTCACCCTCATGTCGTTCCACACCTGTAAGTCCTTCGTTCATCTTCGCAACACAAATTAAGATAATTTTGATGAAATCTGAGAGGTTTTTTATCCCCCATAGAAAGCAACATAATTACCACATTCAAGGTCCAGAAAGGTATTAAAGGCCGGCTCCTGCGTCGTGCTGCTCACGTGAACAGTGTCGGCCAATACTGAACCGGCGTTCTGATGTAGAACCTGGAAACATTAAACTTAAACAGTGTAGGAGACTGACAGGGCAGAGAAGAAATTGTTGAATAAAGTCGTTATTTTTGTTTTGTTTTTGCGCACAAGTACTGTGCGTACTGTGCGTAAGTACTGGTTAATAAAAAATAACTACATAGGTTAAGGTTAGGTTTAGGTGCAGATTTTAAAAGTGTACTTAAGTGTGTTAAGAAATAGTCATGTAAGTGTTCTTTAAGTACACTTAAGTGGCCTTTTATTTCATCAATATTATATTGTCTGCAAGTGAAGTACATGCAATGCAATTAAGCGCACTTCTTTTTCTTCAAGAGACACCACAGGGACTCCATATTTTTGGGCAAAAGATTTTTCCCAGAGGACTGTTAATTGTCAATTTGGGACAGAGTATTGTTTGTGTTAGAACCATAATCTTCTTCAAAAGACTTCACATGACAGGAATTCCACTTGTCAGATGAACCACCGGGGGAAGGACATGATATTCCAGAAACCAAATATATATATATACAGTGGGTACGGAAAGTATTCAGACCCCCTTAATTTTTTCACTCTTTGTTATATTGCAGCCATTTGCTAAAATCATTTAAGTTCATTTTTTTTCCTCATTAATGTACACACAGCACCCCATATTGACAGAAAAACACAGAATTGTTGACATTTTTGCAGATTTATTAAAAAAGAAAAACTGAAATATCACATGGTCCTAAGTATTCAGACCCTTTGCTCAGTATTTAGTAGAAGCACCCTTTTGATCTAATACAGCCATGAGTCTTTTTGGGAAAGATGCAACAAGTTTTTCACATCTGGATTTGGGGATCCTCTGCCATTCCTCCTTGCAGATCCTCTCCAGTTCTGTCAGGTTGGATGGTAAACGTTGGTGGATAGCCATTTTTAGGTCTCTCCAGAGATGCTCAATTGGGTTTAAGTCAGGGCTCTGGCTGGGCCATTCAAGAACAGTCACGGAGTTGTTGTGAAGCCACTCCTTCGTTATTTTAGCTGTGTGCTTAGGGTCATTGTCTTGTTGGAAGGTAAACCTTCGGCCCAGTCTGAGGTCCTGAGCACTCTGGAGAAGGTTTTCGTCCAGGATATCCCTGTACTTGGCCGCATTCATCTTTCCCTCGATTGCAACCAGTCGTCCTGTCCCTGCAGCTGAAAAACACCCCCACAGCATGATGCTGCCACCACCATGCTTCACTGTTGGGACTGTATTGGACAGGTGATGAGCAGTGCCTGGTTTTCTCCACACATACCGCTTAGAATTAAGGCCAAAAAGTTCTATCTTGGTCTCATCGGACCAGAGAATCTTATTTCTCACCATCTTGGAGTCCTTCAGGTGTTTTTTCATGTGTCTTGCACTGAGGAGAGGCTTCCATCGGGCCACTCTGCCATAAAGCCCCGACTGGTGGAGGGCTGCAGTGATGGTTGACTTTCTACAACTTTCTCCCATCTCCCAACTGTATCTCTGGAGATCAGCCACAGTGATCTTTGGGTTCTTCTTTACCTCTCTCACCAAGGCTCTTCTCCCCCGATAGCTCAGTTTGGCTGGACGGCCAGCTCTAAGAAGGGTTCTGGTCATCCCAAACGTCTTCTATTTAAGGATTATGGAGGCCACTGTGCTCTTAGGAACCTTAAGTGCAGCAGAAATTTTTTTGTAACCTTGGCCAGATCTGTGCCTTGCCACAATTCTGTCTCTGAGCTCTTCAGGCAGTTCCTTTGACCTCATGATTCTCATTTGCTCTGACATGCACTGTGAGCTGTAAGGTCTTATATAGACAGGTGTGTGGCTTTCCTAATCAAGTCCAATCAGTATAATCAAACACAGCTGGACTCAAATGAAGGTGTAGAACCATCTCAAGGATGATCAGAAGAAATGGACAGCACCTGAGTTAAATATATGAGTGTCACAGCAAAGGGTCTGAATACTTAGGACCATGTGATATTTCAGTTTTTCTTTTTTAATAAATCTGCAAAAATGTCAACAATTCTGTGTTTTTCTGTCAATATGGGGTGCTGTGTGTACATTAATGAGGAAAAAAAATGAACCTAAATGATTTTAGCAAATGGCTGCAATATAACAAAGAGTGAAAAATTTAAGGGGGTCTGAATACTTTCCGTACCCACTGTATATATATACACACTATATTGCCAAAAGTATTGGGACACCCCTCCAAATCACTGAATTCAGGTGTTCCAATCACTTCCATGGCCACAGGTGTATAAAATCAAGCACTTGGCATGCAGTCTGCTTCTACAAACATTTGTGAAAGAATGGGTCGCTCTCAAGAGCTCAGTGAATTCAAGCGTGGTACTGTGATAGGTTGCCACCTGTGCAATAAATCCATTCATGAAATTTCCTCACTACTAAATATTCCACAGTCAACTGTTAGTGGTATCATAACAAAGTGGAAGCAATTGGGAACAACAGCAACTCAGCCACGAAGTGGTAGGCCACTTAAAATCACAGAGCGGGGTCAGCGCATGCTGAGGCGCACAGTGCGCAGAAGTCACCAACTTTCTGCAGAGTCAATAGCTACAGACCTCCAAACTTCGTGTGGCCTTCAGATTAGCTCAAGAACAGTGCGTAGAGAGCTTCATGGAATGGGTTTCCATGGCCGAGCAGCTGCATCCAAGCCTTACATCACCAAGTGCAATGCAAAGCGTCTGATGCAGTGGTGTAAAGCACACCGCCACTGGACTCTAGAGCAGTGGAGACGTGTTCTCTGGAGTGACAAATCACGCTTCTCTGTCTGGCAATCCAATGGATGAGTCTGGGTTTGGCGGTTGCCAAGAGAACGCCTGACTGCATTGTGCCAAGTGTAAAGTTTGGTGGAGGGGGGATTATGGTGTGGGGTTGTTTTTCAGGGGTTGGGCTTGACCCCTTAGTTCCAGTGAAAGGAACTCTTAATGCTTCAGCATACCAAGACATTTGGGACAATTTCATGCTCCCAACTTTGTGGGAACAGTTTGGGGATGGCCCCTTCCTGTTCCAACATGACTGTGCACCAGTGCACAAAGCAAGGTCCGTAAAGACATGGATGAGTGAGTTTGGGGTGGAGGAACTTGACTGGCCTTTGGGATGAATTAGAGCGGAGACTGCGAGCCAGGCCTTTTCGCCAACATCACTGCCTGACCTCACAAATGCGCTTCATGAAGAATGGTCAAAAATTCCCATGAACACACTCCTAAACCTTGTGGAAAGCCTTCTCAGAAGAGTTGAAGCTGTTATAACTGCAAAGGGTGGGCCAACTCCATATTAAACCCTACGGATTAAGAATGGGATATCATTAAAGTTCACGTGCACGTAAAGGCAGGCATCCCAAAACTTTTGGCAATATAGTGTGTATATATATATATATCTCACATAATACCCTTTCAAAAGGTTAATTTGAATTCAGAAATATAAAGTGGTTTGGAGAATGGATGGATGCTCAGAATGTTGCGAAATAAAATAGTTAATGATCTCAGTCATTCAATTAACTATCTAGTGTGAACTCATGGCCAACCAGAATATTATATAGGTGCTTTTGCACTGGAGGAACCTTTTGATAGTTCCTAGAACTATTGCCTGAAGTACCCGGATTTTGCCGTGTTCGCACTGCAGGAACTAGGAACAACTTTAGTTCTAGGAACTCCTTTTGGCGAAAACTTAATTAGCTCCTACTTCCGAGTAGGGTCTAAACGAACTACCAGTGACGTAAGTGTACGTTGATTGGTCAAACGCATGTCAAACACCGGCACCCAGCATTTTTAAAAAGCCATGTAAACATATACTTCACGAACATGGAAAACAGCGATAATGGCATTTACCTGTTGTCTGCAGGGTTGTGTACTTTTCTCTGCCTCAATGATATGTAATACTGAAAGTTGTCAAAGATTTTGTATATTTTGTTTAGCCCCACTTTTTACTCTTTCATTCGTGTGGATTACGCGTTTACATTCCATCTCTGTTATTATGAAACCCACAACACACAACAAACATAGCTCCGATCACGGCATCCTCCATTCACCGGTTTTTAGCGTTTGTAAATGCCATGCTTAAATACGCCGCTGTCGGCCGCTTCAGAATTCCCTATTCCCGGTACGAATGCAAACAGCAACTTCCCAGGGAACTATCCTAGTGGTTAGTTCCTATAACTGAGTTCTTAGAACTATTCAGTGCAAAAGCCCCTATTGAGGGTCTTACTGCTTAGAGAGGTGTTTTATATGGTCAGCCGCTGCCTTCATGACTTTGGGATGCGACAATTTTTTATCGCGTATGGCCTCAGTGCTCTCCTCCCTCATCTCCCATCACAGGCCTCTGTACATCTTTGTAACACAGATAGTGCTTGACCAGCCCACATCAGCTGGCAGTCCATGATGGTGGCACTCCTAATAACCCTGTTAAAGGTAGTTCACCTGTCTCCCGTCACACTTCTGAAGACACACACATGCTTGCATCTTGTTCTGGATAGCCAGATGGGCCACAGGGCACAGACAATCGTTTTCCTGTTGCACACCAGGTTGAATCCATTAGAAGACAGATTAATCTAGAGGTCACACCGGCCAGCAAGAGGAACGTCGCCCAACATCATGCTGATTAATGATGCAGTACATCTCTAAGAATAACTTAGTCATACATCATACTGCAGGAATCAATACAGTTTCCGATTTCCACAGAACAACATGTTTCTAGCAGTGCACGGAGGTTTATTGACATGCAATGACAAATTACCTACCCTAAAAAAAAAAAAAAAAAAAAAAAAAAAAAATAGAAAAGTAAAGTTTGAACTCTATCCTGACAACGCCTTCAATCTTCAAATGTAATGTTACATTGAAGGTTATACTGCATATTTTGTGTTTTTTTGAATACTTGGACAGATTTCATGTTTGAATGTAGGCTTGCTAAATGGTTTCTTATATCTGCTTGCGAAGATATAGTTGTTCGGCTATTACTAAGTTGTTATGGCTGGTTGCAAATATGTTGTTTTTACATTGCTAGAGTGTTCTTGCTGTTTGCTATAGGCGATTGTTAGAAACCTTGCTGGTTTCTAGGGTGTTGCTAGGTCTCAACCAATACAACCAATACAAAGAGTTGCAGTAATCTAAATGAGAAGTAATAAATGCATGGATGGCTATCTCTAAAGTTTTATCTTTTTATTTTTGACAGTAGTCGGAGTTGAAATAAAATTGTGAATGATTATAAATGAGCATTATATGGGCACTAAGATCCAGGGTTCCCACGGTCTTGGTTAAATGAGGGTGTGATTTTCAGACATGAAAAATCATGGACATTTCTAGAATCAATAATAATTTTTCTAGGTATGACAAGCTCTAAAATATTTTATTGGGCAGAATTTGCTATTTGTGAATTTAATAATAAAAAATAAACACCTTATTCAGTGATCACAAACGACTGGAAATGTCATGTAAGTTTATATTTGATATAAAAAGTGTGAACCCTAAAATACATTTAGTTATACAAAACACCTGGAGTTTTGAGATTCAATTATTTTATTTAATTAATGTATTTCCACTCCTAGTTTCTGTACGTAAACTATGAAAACAAGCAGCTTTATCATTACAGCAGAAATAGCTAAGCTTACATGGGAGACCTTTGAATACTGAATAATATATTGTACAACCCGAATTCCGGAAATATTGGGACGTTTTTTAAATTTGAATAAAATGAAAACTAAAAAACTTTCAAATCGTATGAGCCAATATTTTATTCACAATAGAACATAGATACCATAACAAATGTTTAAAGGGAGAAATTTTACACTTTTATCCACTAAATGAGCTCATTTCAAATTTGATGCCTACTACAGGTCTCAAAAAAGTTGGCAACAAATGGCTGAAAAAGCAAGATATTTTGAAAATATTCAGCTGGGAGAACATCTAGCAACTAATTAAGTTAATTGATATCAGGTCTGTAACATGATTAGTTAGTAAAAGGAATGTCTTAGAGAGGCAGAGTCTCTCAGAAGTAAAGACGGGCAGAGCTGTGAAAGAGTGCGTAAAAAGATTGTGAAATACTTTAAAAACAATGTTCCTCAATGTCAAATTGCAAAGGCTTTGCAAATCTCATCATCTACAGTGCATAACATCATCAAAAGATTCAGAGAAACTGGAGAAATCTCCAGCCTTGTCCCTTACGCACAAAGACCTTTATTGGATGCCTGTGGTCTTCGGGCCCTCAGGCGACACTGCATCACTCATCTGCATGATTGTGTCAATGATATTACTAAATGGGCCCAAGAATACTTTCAGAAACCACTGTCGGTAAACACAATCCGCCGTGCCATCTGCAGATGCCAACTAAAGCTCTATCATGGAAATAGGAAGCCATATGTGAACATGGTCCAGAAGCGCCGTCGTGTCCTGTGGGCCAAGGCTCATTTAAAATGGACTGTTTCAAAGTGGAAAAGTGTTCTATGGTCAGACGAGTCCAAATTTGACATTCTTGTTGGAAATCACGGACGCCGTGTCCTCCGAGCTAAAGAGGAGGGAGACCTTCCAGCGTGTTATCAGCGTTCAGTTCAAAAGCCAGCATCTCTGATGGTATGGGGGTGCATAAGTGCATACGGTATGGGCAGCTTGCATGTTTTGGAAGGCACTACGAATGCTGAAAGGTATATAAAGGTTTTAGAGCAACATATGCTCCCCTCCAGACAACGTCTATTTCAGGGAAGGCCTTGTGTATTTCAGCAGGACAATGCAAAACCACATACTGCAGCTATTACAACTGCATGGCTTCGTCGTAGAAGAGTCCGGGTGCTGAATTGGCCTGCCTGCCGTCCAGATCTTTCACCTATAGAGAACATTTGGTGCATCATTAAACGAAAAATATGTCAAAGATGACCACAAGCTCTTCGGCAGCTGGAAACCTATATCAGGCAAGAATGGGACCAAATTCCAACACCAAAACTCCAAAAACTCATAACCTCGATGCCCAGACGTCTTCACACTGTTTTGAAAAGAAGAGGAGATGCTACACCATGGTAAACATGCCCCCGTCCCAACTATTTTGAGACCTGTAGCAGACATCAAATTTGAAATGAGCTCATTTTGTGCATAAAATTGTAAAATTTCTCAGTTTAAACATTTATGTTATCTGTGTTCTATTGTGAATAAAATATTGGCTCATGTGATTTGAAAGTCTTTTAGTTTTCATTTTATTCAAATTTAAAAAACGTCCCAACATTTCCGGAATTCGGGTTGTAGAAGAACATAGAATTAGATGAATTAGAATTGAGAATTACTGTGCTAGATGGTTGCAAGCAGGGGCGGATCAAGGTGGTCAGGGGCCCCTAGGCTGCTCTTTGTGTGAGGCCCCCCCTTAATCATTATGCTTTACTGTTAAAAAAAAAAAAAAAAAAAAAAAAAAAAAAATAGATATTTAGTGCCATACATGGTCCACACACAAATATTAAGGTTAACTGGCATACACACACACACACACACACACACACACATTGAAACAGCCAATACTACAGTGTTTCCTCTACATTCCTTTAAGTGGTGGACCACCACAGTAAGAAAATTACCACCACTCCACATAGCTAAAATGGGAAATTGGAAATCATAATAAATCATATATAATAAATCTATATATAATACATAGCGTAATCAGCGCTCAAGCGCACGCATAAAGCTTGCCACAGCGCACCGGCAAATGTAATGATTATGAATGCGTAGTGAAAAAACAGCAAGCAGACTTTCTAAACATTTTAATAATTTATTGATAATGTTTTCTGTGTTTTCGGCTGCAGAAATGAAGTCAATGATGCTGATTCGTCATGTCCGCAGTAGTGGACGTGCCTATATTCATGTTTCATGCGGATTACATAATCTGAGAATATTTATTTTCCATTTGAATTGGTTCGATTAAAAGTAGACATTTCAAGCTTTCTATAGATATACAGGTGCTGGTCATATAATTAGAATATCATCAAAAAGTTCATTTTTTTATTATAAATTATTTTTAAAAATGAAACTTTCATATATTCTAGATTCCCTACATGTAAAGTAAAACATTTCAAAAGTTTTTTTTTTTTTAATTTTGATGATTAGAGCGTACAGCTCATGAAAGTCCAAAATCAAGTATTTCAAAATATTCGAATATTTCCTAAAATCAATCAAAAAATGGATTTGCAAAACAGAAAAGTTCAAGTTCTTTAAAGTATGTTCTTTTGTGCACTCAATACTTGATCGGCAGGACATATTACAGCAAATGACTTGCTCCTAGCACAAATTACTGCATCAGTGAAGTGTGGCATGGAAGTGATCAGCCTGTGGCACTGCTGAGGCACTATTGAGCCTTCAGATCATCTGTATATTGTTGGATCGACGGTTTCTCATCTTTCTCTTGAAAATATCCCATAGATTCAGGTCAGGCATATTGGCTGGCCAATAAAGCACAGTAATATCATGGTCAGCAAACCACTTGGAAGTGGTTTTTGCACTGTGGGCAGGTGCTAAAGTCCTGCTGGAAAAGGAAATCAGCATCTCCATAAAGCTTGTCAGCAGATGGAAGCATAAAGTGCTTCAAAATCTCCTGGAAGATGGCTGCATTGACTTTGCACTTGATAAAACACAATGGACCAACACCAGCAGACGTCACGGCCCCCCCAAATCATTATTGACTTCAGAAACTTCACACTAGACTTCAAGCAGCTTGGATTCTGTGCCTCTCCAGTCTTCCTTCAGACTCTGGGACCATGATTTCAACATGAAATGCAAAATTTACTTTTATCTGAAAAGAGGACTTTCGACCACTGTTCACTGTCCAGTTCTTTTTCTCCTTAGCCCAGGTAAGATGCTTCTGACATTGTCTCTGGTTCAGAAGTGGCTTGGTAGTCCTTTTCCTGAAGATGTCTGAGTGTGGTGACTCTTGATGCGCTGACTCCGGCTTCATTCTACTCATTGTGAAGCTCTCCCAAGTGTTTGAATCGGCTTTACTTGACAGTATTGTCAAGCTTGCGGTCATCCCTGTTGCTTGTGCACCTTTGCCTACCCAATTTCTTCCTTCCAGTCAACTTTGCATTTAATATGCTTTGATATTTCACTCTGTAAACAGCCACCCCATTCAGTAATGACCTTCTGTGACTTACTCTCTTTGTGGAGGGTGTCAATGATTGTCTCCTGGACCATTGCCAAGTCAGCAGTCTTCCCCATTAGTGTGGTTTCAAAAAACAAAAGATACCCGGATTTTATACTGTAGTGATGGTCATTTAATGAAACTCAAATGTAAATATTCTAATATTTTGAGATACTGGATTTTGGACTTTCATTAGCTGTACGCTCTAATCAACAAATTAAAAAAAAAAAAACTTTTGAAATGTTTTACTTTACATGTAGGGAATCTAGAATATATGAAAGTTTCATTTTTTAAAATAATTTACAATAAAAAAAATGAACTTTTTCACGATATTCTAATTATATGACCAGCACCTGTATTTCTCATGTCTATGAGGGAAGTATAAGGTTCATGTTTGTTACGTGATCATGTTCACAGAGATGGCAGAACGTGCGTCCTGGTTGTTTTCATTTTACAAAAGCACAACGTTTTGCTGCAAGGGTGTTCTAGATGTTGCTAGGTGGTTACTAGGG
Organism: Ctenopharyngodon idella; assembly: GCF_019924925.1. Taxonomy (NCBI): domain Eukaryota; kingdom Metazoa; phylum Chordata; class Actinopteri; order Cypriniformes; family Xenocyprididae; genus Ctenopharyngodon; species Ctenopharyngodon idella. The sequence continues at coordinate 34,551,622 of NC_067232.1, forward strand.
TGGTGTTAAGGCATTGTTTGTTGGTTGCTGAGGCGTTCTAGATATTTGGACCCATGTAAGTATTTCCACGGATGTTGCCAGGGTGAGTTCATTGCAAGAGGTGCTAGGTGATTGGTAGAGTGTTCTGGGTGGTTGCTAGGGTTTGCTAAGTGGTTGCCATGCAGGAAGACAGACTGATATAAAAAGACACAGCTCACTCAAGTCAGAACACAGAATAAGATCTCAGATGTTGCTGGTATGGAATCAAAGTGTTTGCTAGATTTAGTAAGACTTTGAAGCACCTTCTGCAGCAGAGCTTTCATGCCACACATCTGACATTACAACAGAAAGAAAGCTACATTTATAAAATAGCTGGTCTAGCAGATGATTTAAATGACCACCAACATGAAAATAAATCATTTGTTCTGGGCCTATTAAAACAGGCTAATAAAGCAGAATTCTGTTATCCCTTGGCACAGTGGTTCTCAAAGTTTTTAGAGTGGCGTACCCCCAAGGCATTTAACACCCTCTCTCTTCTACTTAGACTGCAGTCACACCTTTTCCATTAAGGGACAATATTTACACCCTTAAATTGACTTTCTGGTGCATTTTTTTACCTTTATAAAGGCAGTTTTTCTAACCCTATTAAATGTACGTGTCATGTTTTATGTCAAATTCCTAAAATTCCATTATTGAACTATTAATATAATAAATAAAGCAATAAATTAAATTAAATCAATAATTTAAATCAAATGAAATCAGTATAATCAAACCATCTTTGCACTGCAGCGGTACAAGCCGCATCTAGATGTATTTACAAACTGAATGCAATTACAATGGCATAAATAACATATGAGATAATGTTTAAAAAAAATGTTCAATAGAGCAGTATGAAATTATGGTAAATAATGAAGTGATACTTTTAAATATTGAACCAACTAACTGCCAGTAGGTGGCGGCAAGCCACTGGCTGTTTTCAAAATGGCATACTGTCATACTACTTACTATTTCTGCAGTATCCAGTATATACAGGTGCATCTCGATAAATTAGAATATCATGAAAAAGTTATTTTTTTTCCTGTAATTTAATTCAAAAAGTAAAACTTAAATATATTCTAGATTTATTAGACAAAGTAAAATATTTCCAGACTTTTTTTGTTTTCATTTTGATGATTTCAGCTTGCTGCTCATCAAAATAAAAATAAAAATAAAAAAATCAGTATCTCAAATTATTAGAATATTTAATTTCAAGTTCTATTAAATTACCATTCTCAGGGTATAAATACTGGGTTTAGGTCAGTAATCCCAACAGCAGTCATGGGGAAGTCTGCTGACTTGACAGTTGTCCAGAAGACGATCATCAAGACCCTCTACAATGAGGGTAAGCCACAGAGGGTCACCGCTGAAAGAGCTGGCTGTTCGCAGAGTGCTGTGCCAAAGCATATTCATGGAAAGTTGACTGGAAGGAAAAAGTGTGTTAGGAAAAGGTGTACAAGTGAAAGGAATGACCGCAGGCTTGAGAAGATTGTCAGGCGAAGCCGATTTAAGAACTTAGGAGAGCTTCAAAAGGAGTGGACTGAAGCTGGAGTCAGTGCATCAAGAGCCACCGCACACAGACGTCTTCAGGAAATGGGCTACAACTGTCACATTCCACGTACCAAGACACTTCTGAACCAAAGACATCAGAAGTGTCTTACCTGGGCTAAGGAGAAAAAGAACTGGACTTTTGCTCAGTGGTCCAAAGTCCTCTTTTCAGATGAAAGTAAATTTTGCATTTCATTTGAAAATTAAGATCCCAGAGTCTGGAGGAAGAGTGGAGAGGCACAGAAACCATATTGCTTGAGGTCCAGTGTGAAGTTTCCACAGTCAGTGATGATTTGGGCTGCCATGTCATCTGCTAGTGTTGGTCCACTGTGTTTTCTGAAGTCCACAGTCAACGCAGCCGTATACCAGGAAATTTTAGAGTACTTTATGCTTCCTTCTGCTGACAAGCTTTATGGAGATGCTGATTTCATTTTCCAGCAGGATTTGGCACCTGCCCACACTGCCAAAGGTACCAAAAGCTGGTTCAGTGACCATGGTGTTACTGTGCTTGATTGGCCAGTAAACTAGCCTGACCTGAACCCCATAGAGAATCTATAGGGTATTGTCAAGAGGAAGATGAGAGACACCAGACCCAACAATGCAGATGACCTGAAGGCCGCTATCACAGCAACCTGGGCTTCCATTACACCTGAGCAGTGCCACAGACTGATCGCCTCCATGCCATGCCGCATTGAGGCAGTAATTCATGCAAAAGGAGGCCCAACCAAGTATTGAGTGTATAGAAAAGAACATACTTTTCAGAAACCTGATATTTCTGTTTAAAATATCCTTTTTTTTATTGATCTTATGAAGTATTCTAATTTATTGAGATAGTGAATTGGTGGGTTTTTGTTAAATGTGAGCCAAAACATCACAATTAAAAGAACCAAAGACTTAAAGTACTTCAGTCTGTGTGCACTGAATTTATTTAATACACAAGTTCCACAATTTGAGTTGAATTACTGAAATAAATGAACTTTTCCTCTACATTCTAATTTATTGAGATGCACCTGTATACTGTGCGTAGTATGCAAATTTTCTGTATGCATGGAATACCCGGATGACCTACTATATTTGCCAACATCTCCTAAAAACAATTCAAGTACACTGAAATCAGTATGTTAGCTATGTTTGGAATGGCACACTAAGATGCAACTCCTACTATACTGCAGTATACAATGAATATATATACAGGTGCTGGTCATATAATTAGAATATCATCAAAAAGTTGATTTATTTCACTAATTCCATTCAAAAAGTGAAACTTGTATATTATATTCATTCATTACACACAGACTGATATATTTCAAATGTTTATTTCTTTTAATTTTGATGATTATAACTGACAACTAAGGAAAATCCCAAATTCAGTATCTCAGAAAATTAGAATATTACTTAAGACCAATACAAAGAAAGGATTTTTAGAAATCTTGGCCAACTGAAAAGTATGAACATGAAAAGTATGAGCATGTACAGCACTCAATACTTAGTTGGGGCTCCTTTTGCCTGAATTACTGCAGCAATGCGGCGTGGCATGGAGTCGATCAGTCTGTGGCACTGCTCAGGTGTTATAAGAGCCCAGGTTGCTCTGATAGTGGCCTTCAGCTCTTCTGCATTGTTGGGTCTGGCATATTGCATCTTCCTCTTCACAATACCCCATAGATTTTCTATGGGGTTAAGGTCAGGCGAGTTTGCTGGCCAATTAAGAACAGGGATACCATGGTCCTTAAACCAGGTACTGGTAGCTTTGGCACTGTGTGCAGGTGCCAAGTCCTGTTGGAAAATGAAATCTGCATCTCAATAAAGGTGGTCAGCAGCAGGAAGCATGAAGTGCTCTAAAACTTCCTGGTATACGGCTGTGTTGACTTTGGACCTCAGAAAACACAGTGGACCAACACCAGCAGATGACATGGCACCCCAAACCATCACTGACTGTGGAAACTTTACACTGGACCTCAAGCAATGTGGATTGTGTGCCTCTCCTCTCTTCCTCCAGACTCTGGGACCCTGATTTCCAAAGGAAATGCAAAATTTACTTTCATCAGAGAACATAACTTTGGACCACTCAGCAGCAGTCCAGTCCTTTTTGTCTTTAGCCCAGCTCTTCTGACGCTGTCTGTTGTTCAAGAGTGGCTTGACACAAGGAATGCGACAGCTGAAACCCATGTCTTGCATACGTCTGTGCATAGTGGTTCTTGAAGCACTGACTCCAGCTGCAGTCCACTCTTTGTGAATCTCCCCCACATTTTTGAATGGGTTTTGTTTCACAATCCTCTCCAGGGTGCGGTTATCCCTTATTGCTTGTACACTTTTTTCTACCACATCTTTTCCTTCCCTTTGCCTCTCTATTAATGTGCTTGGACACAGAGCTCTGTGAACAGCCAGCCTCTTTTGCAATGACCTTTTGTGTCTTGCCCTCCTTGTGCAAGTTGTCAATGGTCGTCTTTTGGACAACTGTCAAGTCAGCAGTCTTCCCCATGATTGTGTAGCCTACAGAACTAGACTGAGAGACCATTTAAAGGCCTTTGCAGGTGTTTTGAGTTAATTAGCTGATTAGAGTGTGGCACCAGGTGTCTTCAATATTGAACCTTTTCACAATATTCTAATTTTCTGAGATACTGAATTTGGGATTTTCCTTAGTTGTCAGTTATAATCATCAAAATTAAAAGAAATAAACATTTGAAATATATCAGTCTGTGTGTAATGAATGAATATAATATACAAGTTTCACTTTTTGAATGGAATTAGTGAAATAAATCAACTTTTTGATGATATTCTAATTATATGACCAGCACCTGTATATATATATATATATATATATATATATATATATATATATATATATATATATATATATATATATATATATATATATACACTGTATATATGTATGTATACTGTGAATAGTATGTGAATTTTCTGTATGCATGGAATTCCTGGATTGCCTACTACATTTGCTGAAATCTGATGTATGGATCTGAGGATACTGCATGGGATACTGTTTCCCGCAATCCAATGTGCTCCAAGTGACGTTTCATCTTTGTGAAGAGTGTGGTGTGAGTAGAGGAGGGAATAATTATAAATGTTACATTTTTATAAGTACACATATACATGTTAACTAAAGACAAAAGTGTCCCAAAATAAACAATAGTAATGGTTTATGATCTATGCACCAAGTGTATCTGTAGTAGTTCATGGCCATATGTTAAGATATTGGAAGAGAACGTTGATACATTCCCGCAATGATTACAGGTCTCGTAATGATGACCAATCTGTTTTGGGAAAATGTGCACTTCATAGTAACGTATGTGCTTTATCTGAAACTTCAAATTATAATTTTGATGCTGGCCGGGTTGAGTCAGTCATATGAAATATTCTCTTGACAAATAAAACCATATATTATTAGGATATCAATAACTTTTTTTATGCTGACAAAATTTACCTAATGGCATAATTTAACATAAATCATTACATTAAGCACATTTTTGTCAACATTTTTTCAGTGTACATTTTATGTCGAGCAAAATAAAATCTAATCAACTAATTTTACGTGAAAAATTTCACTAAATCAAATGGACTTATTTGATTAGTAGGCAGTATGCACTGTATACACTGTATAAGTACTGTAGTAAATTAGTGTGCCATTTTGAATACAGCCACTGTCTTAATGAGTCATCCATTCATTCTTTCATTCAGTGGCTGTATTTATGAATGGGTCATTGAATCATTGACTCTCTCGATTCATTTAAAGCCGCAGATTCGTTTACTAATGAAACACCGCTGCATGTTTTAGTTCTGCTGTGGCTTTCGTTGGAACTATTTAATTGAAAAATAGAGCAAACAATATTGACAATACTGTTTAAAATGTGCTTAATATTACCTTTTTGTTTGTTGAACTGTTGTATAAAATCAATGTCACATTAGTACGGAGCCCTGCACATGACATGAAGGGAAAAATAAAATAAATCATGCACACGATTTACTAATTTGTTCCCTTAATTTATAAGTCGTGCACATGATTTTGCAAATTGAGGGACTGAATTAGTAGGCTAAACGATTTAGCCTGCTATTTTTTTCCTACATGTCATGTGCGGGGCTCCTTAGATTTGAATGCAAAAGATGAGGTAATTTGATTGGATGTCATGCATTTGACCTTTTACGGCAATACCATTTTCCTGTTTTTACACTATCCCTGCATCCCAATGTGTATACTATCCACACTATCCACCCTAAATAGTATTGAATATGACTAACGTCACATACTATTGAGACTACACATAGTATTGAGATGCAGGCTATGGCAGCATTTTTCCTGTTAGAAATACATACATTTTAATGTTATTTTAAGGTGGGGTAAAATTAAATGAATGGCAAAACTGTGCTTTTTGTTCATGTCTGTCACCTCATGTACCCCAGTTTGGGAACCACTGCCTTAGCATTTGTACAACATTAGGAAACAAGGTATTTGAACCATCTGAAACCATTTTGCAGATAATCAACACTATTCAAAATAAGATTTTTTTTTGGTTGCTTTTAGAAGGGACAGAAAATTGTCTTCCTTTCTTATTCAAAAAATAACAAGGACGCTAAATGTAACATAAGGCTACATAAGGTTTTTATCTCTTGAGTTGGATTCATGTTTAAACAAACAGCCCTGGTGTAAACAGAGAAAATGGCTGCATTGCCAGTGCATTGTCTGCATATTGGTAGAATAACATGGGAGAAGGAACAACAGTGAGTTTTCATCTGAAGAGGATCAACATTCTGCTCAGGCAAAAATAGCTTTCAATTCTTGAAGTGCAAAAGCAATTCTTCAGGCTAGATTGAGATGTGTGAAGGATGTGACATGGCTAGAACTAGCCTTTTCATGTTCTCAGCACAAGGGTAAGCACTTGATACGAGCACCATCCTTGAAGTTTTACGAGCTGAGGAGCTCCAGAAAGTGAAGAGCGAGCCGAAAAGACGCCACATTTCTCCTCTTGTGAACTTCTGAAAAGACAGCTAAATTGTTTTTGGTGATTGCAGGATGTATTCTGAAAAGAGTAGTGGCTTTTTGTCCGTTTGGATCCAATACAGGGTCAAAAAACAGGAGACACTTATATTACACTCACTGACGACACAGCGCCATCTGCTGGTTTTGAATACAAACTTAAGAAGCTCCTTCAGGCCCCAATTAAGTAAAGCATCGTTCAGACTGTCAGTCCAAGTATGATTTTTGTGCATACCCTATTGGAATCCGATCATATTTAACAAGTGTGAATGGCAAAAAAAAAAAAAGAAAGAAAAAAAAAGAAATTGGCTACAATGATCAACAAACAGGAGCGTTTGAATTTGAAAGCGGGAGCGTTTTGAAAGTATGCGTCTATCAGCGGACTGGTCTGTGTAAGTGCTCGGTGAAGAGCGTCACTGATGTCTATTTACAACATGTTTTTGAAGCGTTGATCATTGTAGCCAATCACAGACATATCTGATGAGCACATGAACACAATGGCCAATCAGAGGTGTTTACGAATCTGCTCAACAGCGCTCAAAGCATCACATTTTTACAATTTCATTACCAACTTGGTACCAAAGTAGGTACTTTTATCTAATAATTCCGACTTTCACTCTTATAATTATGACTTAATATCTCATAATTTTGACTTTGTGTCTCGTTGACAAATTATTTCATAATTTCAACTATATCTTAGAATTATGACGTAAGTATGTTATAATTCTGACCTTTTATCTCATAATGACTTTCATAATTTTGACTTGTGTCATAATTATGATTTATCAAAGCATGATTTTTTTTCTCATGTATGTACATTGTGTTTATTTTCTATTTTCTTAAGTTTCTTTTTTCTTTTTAGCATAATTACATTTTATCTCGTAATTTTGACTTTTTATCTTATTTCTTAATATGTCATAATATCAACTTTTTATGTCATTATTATGATGTGCCGAAGCATGATTTTTTTTTTTTTTTTTTTTTCCTCATTTGGCAGAAATGGTGTGTGGTACATTGTGTTTATTTTTTTTTTTAGGTACCATATTAAAATATGATCCTCAGTGCACAATTTTTCAGGGGGGAAAAAAACTGTCTTTCTAATCTTTTATCAAAATGTGTTAACTTGCCTCAAAGGAGTTGCAAATGCAGTTTCAGAATATAATTCAGTTAATATTGTGACCTAACACAAATCAACACATTCTTAATCTTCTTTAAGACAGTTTTGCTTTGCTCAACTAATAATTCATCATTCACATGCAGTACTTACATGTGTGTATTCTTATCACTGAATGGCATCACCGGATGTGGGAGGAAACCACAGGAGTTCACTTGCAGCTTTCAAAGCACTTCAACACACACAGCCTATTTTGGTTGAGTATGAGGAAGGATTCAGTCCTTTGTTCTTGTTGATTTCGGTGGTCTCTACAAAGTTTGATATTTATAGAAACAAATCTTCAACAACTACATGTACACAGAACCATCAACACTAAAAATATGCTAAATCTTGCAATGTGTTTAACTCCAAAGGAACATCATATTGTACTCAAGCAGTAATCAACAATCAATTAATTTCACCTGTGCTCATTCTGAAGTCATATGGGAGTCCATGCAGGAAACAATGCTCCTGACCAATGGGAAATGTGCCTGCTCTCTGGAGGACTGCAACACACAGCTGGTGGTTGAAGTGTTGCTGAACAGGAAGTTGCTGAGTAGAATTGAGAGAGCTCCAACAGACATGAGGGTCTCTTGTCAGGTTCTTGTCTTGCTTTTCTTAGCAGGCTTATGCTCACTCGGTAAGACATTTTCATGAGCTTTTGCATATTTGTTTTTGTAGATAGAGTTGTTTGTTTAGTTCTGTTTCCTGCTATAGGGTGTATTACATGGTCACTTAAATGGCTAAGTTTTGCATTGATATGTCTGTTATCTTGCTGTCTGTATCAAAATGTGTACAGGGAAAGCTCAAGGTTCACGCAGTCGTCAGCAGACCAATCCCAGGGACTCTGCAGAATGTCAGTAAGAATGACACTGGGGTACAGAAGGCCGTCCTGACCGGAATCTACTCATTTAACAATAAGTCTAATGATGCTTTCCTGTTCAAAGCGTCATCTGTTGATGATGCAAAGAGACAGGTAAGGTACAAGATGGCCTTTTGACTCACTGTGTGTGTATATACTCAGTGTAATGCATACTGTACGTCATCCAGTCTCTGCTCTGCTATAGATAGTCAAAGGCATTCGCTACATTCTGAAAGTGGAGATCTCACGGACTGTGTGTAGGAAGATGGGCAACAACGACGATCTCACCAACTGTCCCTTTCAGACGGACAGTCTGTTACGGCAGGTATGTGTGGTTTACTATGGAACTAAAGAAGTTAATTTAAATTAGGGCTCTCACACTATCTATGACTTTTCAGCTGGTTTGTATATATATATATATATATAAGTTTCAAGTCCATAACATGTTTTAATATTTTTGATAGAAGTCTCTTGTACTCACCAAGGCTGCATTTATTTGATCAAAAGTACAACAGTAATATTGTGAAATATTATAACAAAATATTTTCTGTTTATATAAAACTTTAGCTGCTTTAATACATTTAAAAACATAATTTATTCCTGTGATTAAAGCTGAATTTTCAGCATCATAACTCCAGTCTTCAGTGTCACATGATCCTTCAGAAATCATTATGATATGCTGATTTGCTGCTCAAGAAACATTATTATTATCATCAATGTGTTGCTTAATATTTTTGTGGAAAATGCAATACATTTTTTTCAGGATTCATTGATTATTATAGAAAGTCCAAAAAAACAGCATTTATTTGAAATAGAAATCTTTTGTAACATTATTAATGTCTTTACTGTTACTTTTGATCTATTTAATGTGCCCTTGATGAATAAACGTATTACTTTACTTACTGACCCGAAAAACCCTGAAAAGTTGGAAAGTGAATATTTCTATAGTGCTATGATATATGATATACAGTGCTGCTTGAATGTTTGTGAACCCTTTAGAATTTTCTATATTTCTGCAAAAATATGACCCAAAGCATCATCAGATGTTCACAAAAGTCCTAAAAGTAGACAAAGAGAACCCAATCAAACAAATGAGACAAAAATATATACTTTGTCAATTGTTTATTGAGAAAAATTATCCAGTATTACATATCTGTGAGTGGCAAAAGTATGCAAACTTTCAGTATCTCGTATGACCCTCTTGTGCAGCAATAATGGCAACTAAACATTTCCAGTAACTGCTGATCAACGACTTAAAGGAATTTTAGTCCATTCCTCAGTACAAAACAACTCTGGGATGTTGGTGGGTTTCCTCACATGAACTGCTTACTTCAAGTCCTTCCACAACATTTCAGTTGGATTAAGGTCTGAACTTTGACTTGGCCATTCCAGAACATTAACTTTATTCTTCTTTAACCATTCTTTGGTAGAACGACGGCTGTATGACTCACTTTCTCTTAAACATCAGTTCACGCATAGATGTCCTGACATTTTCCTTTAGAATTAGCTGGTATAACTCAGAATTCATTGTTCCATCAATGATGGCAATTCGTCCTGGCCCAGATGCAGCAAAACAGGCCCAAACCATGATACGACCACCACCATGTTTCACAGAGGGGATAAGGTTCTTATGCTGGAATGCAGTGTTTTTCTTTCTCCAAACATAACGCTTCTCATTTAAACCAAAAACTTAAGATTTTTGTCTCATCCGTCCACAAAACATTTTTCCAGTTGCTATCTGGCTTGTCCACATGATCTTTAGCAAACTGCAGACCGGCAGCAATGTTCTTTTTGGAGATCAGTGGCTTTCTGCTTGCAACTCTGCCATGCACACCATGTGCACCAGTGTTCTCCTGATGGTGGACTCATGAACATTAACATCTGCCAATGTGAGAGAGACCTTTGTTGCTAAAGCCTGGGATACACTGCACGATTTTAGCAATTCTATAAGACCATTACTTTATCACACTGTACGACATGGATCTATTAAACTTGGGTACGACATGCATGTAGACTGTACGATGATGACACCTGTTGACTGGTAGGCTATGATGCAAGTTTCTATAGAAGAATAAAACGTCATCAGCATGCGGTAGTAGTTAACAAAAAGACAATGTTGAATCACACTTTGGCAGTTGTAGGTTTTATGTGTGCTGAAAAAAAATGAAGCGGCGAAAGAAGAAAGGAAAAGAGCTTGAGGTAAGCAGTTTTAAGTTTTAGCGCCACGTCGTGTTGATTTCATGTCGCACTTTTATTGGCTGGTCAGTAGACGTAAGTCGTAGCAGCAAACACACTGTGCGATGATCATGCTGAATTTCTGACACTGTCAGAAAATGATCGTAGGCTATCTTTGGTCGCAAGACCGGGAAAACAGCCGTCTTTGAACCTCTCTCACTGTATGACATAGGACAAATGATTAAGAGCCACGATCACAGAAATCGCCACGATTGTTTCACGATGGCAATCTTTCGTCTGGGACAGACGAAAATCGTGCAGTGTATCCCGGGCTTTAGAAGTAACCCTGGGATCCTTTGTGGCCTCACAGACTATTACATGTCTTGCTTTTGGAGTGATCTTTGTTGGTCGACCACTCCTGGGGAGGGTAGCAATTGTCTTGAATTTCCTCCATTTGTACACAATCTGACTGTGGATTTGTGGAGTCCAAACTATTTAGAGATGGTTTTATAACCTTTTTCAGTCTGATGAGCAACAACTCTCCTCAGAAATCTCCTTTGTCCATGCTATAATACACTTCCACAAACACATGTTGTGAAGTTCAGACTTTGCTAGATCCCTGTTCTTTAAATAAAACAGGGCACACACTGACACCTGACTGTCATCCCATTGATTGAAAACATCTAAGAACAGGTGGAGCCTAATTACACCTTCAAATGAACTGCTAATCCTACAGCTTCACATACTTTTGCCACTCACAGATATGCAATAATGGATCATTTTTCTCAATAAATAATTGACAAAGTATATATTTGTCTCATTTGTTTGATTGGGTTCTCTTTGTCTACTTTTAGGACTTTTGTGAACATCTGATGATGCTTTGGGTCATATTTTTGCAGAAATATAGAAAATTCTAAAGGGTTCACAAACATTCAAGCAGCATTGTATATCATATATCATAGCACTATAGAAATATTCACTTTCCAACTTTTCAGGCTTGCAAATCACAATTAAATTCCCTGATATTTCCATGTTTTCCATTACATTGAGAACCCTCTACAAATGTATCTATAAAATACTGTATATTGACTCTCATGATTTTTCATATCTCTTTCTTTTGTAGACATTCCTCTGTCATTTTGACATATGGTCCATTCCATGGCTGAAGACAATGTCGACTACATATTTTAATTGTCATTCTTTTGATAAATTCTGAAATGTCTTTTTCATCAAAATCATTTTTCAATGGATCAGTCTGAAATTTCATGTTAATGAATACGGCAATAAAATGAGATGCAGTGAATCGTGCGTTTCAGTGATGGGTTATCATGTACAGTATCTCTATAGGTGCAAGTGACCTTCAGTTCATCAAATGCTGAGTTTGACTCAGAGTGTAAATTATTCAGTGGGTTTCACTTCTGATGTGCTTCACGCACCTACAGCAGATCACTGCAGTCTCTGAGCTCCCTGGCTCTTTTCCTTTGAGTCGCAGATCTTTTGAACAAACTGACACTAGAAATACACAAGCACTGATCAAACACACATCTAACAGGTTTGTACAGTTTTTTTTTTTTCATTTTTTTTTTTTTTTGACTACTCATTTACTAGTGTTTTTTTTTTTTTTTTTCTTTAAAATGTGACATTGTCCTAGATTCATAACTCCATATGCCAATTAGGTGGGTGCAAGCATCCAATAGGACAGTGGTTCTCAACTGGATTTGCTTTAACCCCATATTTTACAGTGGGCATGAAGTGGCGACCCAGCAACCAAAACATTATCATACAAAAGTGACCTTAAATTGTCCTTACATTTATTTATATTAAACCAATCACTGATTTACATAAAACTTACACACATTCAAGTGTTGATAAAGAATGCATGAAGCTAGAATAAAATGGGCTTTTTTGTTTAAAAGCAGTGGCTCTGTTCTTTCTTTTGATGTATTGTATTTTCAGATAATTATACAACAAAATATTCTGGGGGCCATGAAAATTGTGTGAAAATGATCAAAAATGCTGGTGATGGCTGGCAACTTAAAAAAAACGGGCAGGGGAAAGAGTTAATGTTCGAGAAACAACAAAACATTAGTCTGAACTAAAATTGTTTGAGCTTTCTTAACTGAAAGCAACTCTGACATATCTTTAAGTGATATCTTAAAATCTGAACTTCATCTTGTTAAGCTTTAGTTATATTATATATAGGCTAGCTATTTTTATTTAACACACTGAGATCAAATAATCCAGTTAAATCCTTCTCATAAAGCTTGAGTAGAGCTGCATGATTCTGGATAAATTGAGAATCACTTTTTTTTTTTTTTTTTTTTTAAATAGGCTAGAGATTACAATTCTGAATAGACAACTACACAAAATAACACGTAGACCCGGTTTCACAAACAGGGCTTAGATTAAGGAAAAAAACAAAAAACAACAAAAAAAACATTACTGGTGTGCATCTTGAGACAAAACAATGGCACAGAGTTGCTTTCAGTTAAGATAGCTCAAACATGCATTTTAGTCTGGGACTGTCTGTGAAACTGGGCAGTAATTTACTAGAGGTTCTGACAAAGAAATAAAAAAGAATTAAAAATTCGGTATGAAGGAATGATTTAATGACTCGCTCAAAGACGTCCATTGCTTCAATACTGGATGAATCAATTTAACAAATCTTTTGAATGAATGAGTCGATGACAATTAATATTTTATAATGATCACCTGTCGCCACATACAATGTAATTAATACAATCTTTATTTGAAGCATCAAGTTACTTTCAAAAGGTGTTTTATTATATTTTGATCGCAACCGTAGACCAGCGTTTATATCTGAACTATAAACTTTCATCCCAGTACTTCTGTGATCATTTGAATTACTGTAAGACAAAAATGATGATACTTTGTGTGTGAAGCAGTTTCATACCTATACATGACAACAGCGGCAGTGTTGATTTTGTCAAAGGATTAATAGATATTGCCAAATCATTGTAATTTAGGAATAATATCGCATGGTTGTTTGAATCGAGATTGCGATGCAGCTTGAGTATCCACACAATCTTAGACGTCAACAAAATGTACTTTTGTCAGAAGTTTTAATCCAAAGTGACTGGCATTGTCTCCACTCTCCATCCCCAGTTCATGCATTCCCTGGGAATCGAACCCATGACCTAACATCATGCTCTACTGTTTAAACTACAGGAATGCAAAAAGAAAAAAGTTAAGCAAATGTATTTTGCTTTCCCAACTCTGCAAGATTATACAGGTGCTGGTCATATAATTAGTGAAATAAATCAACTTTTTGATGATATTCTAATTCCATTCAAAAAGTGAAACTTGTATATTATATTCATTCATTACACACAGACTGATATATTTCAAATGTTTATTTCTTTTAATTTTGATGATTATAACTGACAACTAAGTATCTCAGAAAATGAGAATATTACTTAAGACCAATACAAAGAAAGGATTTTTAGAAATCTTGGCCAACTGAAAAGTATGAACATGAAAAGTATGAGCATGTACAGCACTCAATACTTAGTTGGGGCTCCTTTTGCCTGAATTACTGCAGCAATGTGGCGTGGCATGGAGTCGATCAGTCTGTGGCACTGCTCAGGTGTTATAAGAGCCCAGGTTGCTCTGATAGTGGCCTTCAGCTTATCTGCATTGTTGGGTCTGGCATATCGCATCTTCCTCTTCACAATACCCCATAGATTTTCTATGGGGTTAAGGTCAGGCGAGTTTGCTGGCCAATTAAGAACAGGGATACCATGGTCCTTAAACCAGGTACTGGTAGCTTTGGCGACAGCTGAAACCCATGTCTTGCATACGTCTGTGCGTAGTGGTTCTTGAAGCACTGACTCCAGCTGCAGTCCACTCTTTGTGAATCTCCCCCACATTTTTGAATGGGTTTTGTTTCACAATCCTCTCCAGGGTGCGGTTATCCCTATTGCTTGTACACTTTTTTTCTACCACATCTTTTCCTTCCCTTCGCCTCTCTATTAATGTGCTTGGACAGAGCTCTGTGAACAGCCAGCCTCTTTTGCAATGACCTTCTGTGTCTTGCCCTCCTTGTGCAAGGTGTCAATGGTCGTCTCTTGGACAACTGTCAAGTCAGCAGTCTTCCCCATGATTGTGTAGCCTACAGAACTAGACTGAGAGACCATTTAAAGGCCTTTGCAGGTGTTTTGAGTTAATTAGCTGATTAGAGTGTGGCACCAGGTGTCTTCAATATTGAACCTTTTCACAATATTCTAATTTTCTGAGATACTGAATTTGGGATTTTCCTTAGTTGTCAGTTATAATCATCAAAATTAAAAGAAATAAACATTTGAAATATATTAGTCTGTGTGTAATGAATGAATATAATATACAAGTTTCACTTTTTGAATGGAATTAGTGAAATAAATCAACTTTTTGATGATATTCTAATTATATGACCAGCACCTGTATGATTCATTTAATTTATTATTTCCATTTAGCATTGTTTTTTTTCACCACTGTCCTATCAAATGAGCCGTAACCCACCAGTTGAGAGCCACTGTTATATGACATTATTGCTGATAATTATTATAGACATCATATAAAGTATGAGCGAAAAACACAGATACTTGTGTAAAGGTGTTCTAAATATTATAAAGCCAGCAGCATTTATCAGCCAAGAGTGACACAGCTCTCATTTCAACAACATATACAAATAACGATGAAATGAGGAATTTATACCTTCAATCCCTTGATTAAAAATTAACCAAAACATTCACACATTTGAACATTCTTAAAACCAGAAATAATTATAGCTGAATGTTGCAGGAGATTCATTATATAATGAAATGAAAATACCGTTTCACTTCCCCCAAACAACATCCTTACGCTGCCACCCACAGGAGTTTTAGTCTTTCTTAAAGGCGCTGTGATACAAATCAAAACAGTTGACAGCTCTATTTTAAGGACCAGACGGCGGTCGGTGCAAATAAAACAAGTACAGAAATGGCATAATTTCTGTCACAAGGGAGAAAAAAATAAAAATAGTAATGGCACATCTTCTGATTTAAAAAAAAAAAAAAAAAAAAAAAAAAAAACAGGCTGCCAGAGAGCTTATGCACCCCACATCTCTAAAAAAAGAAAGTCACCCACACCGGTTAATGGAACAAAAACAGGCATCTGTCAGACCTAAATAAAGAGAAGGGGTATCGAATGAAGGGGCTGTGTTTGTTCATTTGTTGACTGTAATATGGAAGAATTTGATAAGTGTTCTTGTTGATGCACTGCCAACGTTAATTGCTTCGGAATCTGCTTGTTTGGAAGCCATGGTGAAATGACTCAAGCCGAGCATCTGTTAGGATCATGACGTGTTCTTCTGCATGCTTCACACTTTGCTCAGATCCAGCTTGCACAGATAAGGGGAGCGGAAAGAGCCCAGGTACAGGTAGCCGTTGTACTCGTGTGCCTCGCTGATGTAGGCCGTCACCATGCCGTGTGGGTCGTGGAAGCTACGCACGCATGTCCCGCCGTCCTGCAGCTCTACCACCAGGCTGTAGCGTGGCACAAACTTCAATAGAGTTTCTTGACTGAAGAGCTGAAAACACACAAAACATGGAAAAGCAGATCCATTTCAGAAATGTATATTGAGTAGGAATGTGTAAAACCACATTTACAAAAACTACAATCAAAATCAGCTATTATAGTTAACCAGACAACATATTATGAAAACTGGTAAAACTTTAAGAAGCTTCTCTCAAAAGCTAAAACATGAATATAATAATATTAAATCCAATAATCCCAAATTGTTACATTTTTACTTTGTATTGTAGCACAGAGATTGCACGGACCGCATTTATTCAACCAAACATGTTCGCAAACAATATGGTCAAAAATTGATGATGAATTGATCATGAGTCATGCATCAAAAAAAGGTTCACTCGCAGATTTAGTAGCAGCAAGTCGCACACTCGGCCTCATGAAGGAACACAGACTGGCTGTACGACATTTTCATTCGAGCAGAATTTCACAATGGACATCGCTAAACTTTAACATATATGTTTGTCGGATCATCAGCACTCTTTTACAGCCTGGAGAGAACATGTGCATGATTACCAGATTGAGAAGATTAAGTAAAAAGAAAAATGTTCTGCACAGAAAACTTATCCTTTTAAGAGAAAAGCCCTGTTTGGAGGATTTATTACTATCGACATTGGAATTGTTAGGAATTTAACAATTCTGGTTTCAATACATGGTAATACACTTGACATCTTGACATCTGGCGACCCCAAGCAGGAAAGATAGTGGAGGCTCGTTACCAAAGCAAGATAATGGAAATATCTAAATAAAAAAAATGTTTTCCGGACAAATAATCAGTGTGGCAAATATCGGGATTATTTTTAATTAAATCGAGAGAAGCAGAAATCGTTACCATGATTAAAATACGATTAATCATGCAGCCATAGACATTTATTATAATAAAATCAATTAATAATTAGTAATAATAAATAAACAAAAAATCATTAAAAAAAAAAAAAAAACATTTCTTTTTTTAAATACTATTTTTTTTTTTTTTTTTTTTTTTTAATAAAAAAAAAATTTAGTAAAGTTTTTATTTAATTTATTAAATGGCAGCTTACCTTAAATATGAGCTTCTTTATCCAGGGTTTTTGAGACAGGAAGTCCAGCATGGAGAAGCCAGGGTTGGGTCGCACAACAGACATGGCCACCCAGTATCCACCTGAAGAACTGCGTCGAATGTTGTCAGGGAATCCTGGGAGGTTATCTATAAAGGTATCCATTCCTCCTTTATTGAGACCAGACACGTGAACTCTGTGAAGAGAACAAAGTAAACATTCAAAACGCAGAACTGAACATGAGCACTGACAGACTGATACATCAGCTAAACCGACAAGTCAGATGATGTTTGGCCATTTTGAAACTAATGACATTGGTATTGTTAGGAATTTAACAATTTAACCATTCATGGTAATACACTAAACCAAAAATGCAAAATCTTTCGGCAACATATTTTAATGTCTTATTTTTAATGAACGTAACCTCAGTTAATCTGTGAGTAATTTACCCAGTACTGTTTCTACTGATTTAACCAGGCCATCTCAGATCACCATAGGGTTAAAGTACATTAATATTAAACCTTTTGCAGCACTGAGACCACACTAGCTTTAGTAAGAGGAAACATACTATGCATCTCTCCACACAGGAAGCTTAATGATGGAGCCTGTTGCCTTGGCAACTGCATGCACTCATCATTTATGCAGGTAAGGAGAACGGCCTGTGCCTGTAGCAGTGAATGAGGACTACGTAATTCAAGAATTCAGCTGTGAGAGGCGATAAAGAAGTGACAGGGAGGACTGATGTGTTCTAGCTTACCTAATAATGAATCAGCCCAAAAGGTAGGAACATGTTTAAAATTACACTGGACAATTAGAGTTTAAATAACTCAACACACAGCCATTAATGTCTAAACCGCTGGCCACAAAAGTGAGTACACCCCTAAGTGAAAATGTCCAAATTGGGCCCAATTAGACATTTTCTCTCCCCGGTGTCATGTGACTCATTAGTGTTACAAGGTCTCAGGTGTGAATGGGGAGCAGGTGTGTTAAATTTGGTGTTATCGCTCTCACTCTCTCATACTGGTCACTGGAAGTTCAACATGGCACCTCATGGCAAAGAACGTAGGCTATAAGAAGATTGCCGAGACCCTGAAACTGAGCTGCAGCACGGTGGCCAAGACCATACAGCGGTTTAACAGGACAGGTTCCACTCAGAACAGGCCTCGCCATGGTCGACCAAAGAAGTTGAGTGCACATGCTCAGTGTCATATCCAGAGGTTGTGTTTGAGAAATAGACGTATGAGTGCTGCCAGCATTGCCGCAGAGGTTGAAGGGGTGGGGGGTCAGCCTGTCAGTGCTCAGACCATACGCCGCACACTGCATCAAATTGGTCTGCATGGCTGTCGTCCCAGACGGAAGTCTCTTCTAAAGATGATGCACAAGAAAGCCCTGCAAACAGTTTGCTGGAGACAAGCAGACTAAGGACATGGATAACTGGAACCATGTCCTGTGGTCTGATGAGACCAAGATAAACTTATTTGGTTTAGATGGTGTCAAGCATGTATGGCAGCAACCAGGTGAGGAGTACAAAGACAAGTGTGACTTGCCTACAGTCAAGCATGGTGGTGGGAGTGTCATGGTCTGGGGCTGCATGAGTGCTGCCGGCACTGGGGTGCTACAGTTCATTGAGGGAACCATGAATGCCAACATAGCATGATCCCCTCCCTTCGGAGACTGGGCCGCAGTGCAGTATTCCAACATGATAACGACCTCAAACACACCTCCAAGACGACCACTGCCTTGCTAAAGAAGCTGAGTGTACCTAAACCCTATTGAGCATCTGTGGGGCATCCTCAAATGGAAGGTGGAGGAGCGCAAGGTCTCTAACATCCACCAGCTCCGTGATGTCGCCATGGAGGAGTGGAAGAGGACTCCAGTGGCAACCTGTGAAGCTCTGGTGAACTCCATGCCCAAGAGGGTTAAGGCAGTGCTGGAAAATAAAGGTGGCCACACAAAATATTGACACTCTGGGCCCAATTTGGACATTTTCACTTAGGGGTGTACTCACTTTTGTGGCCAGCAGTTTAGACATTAATGGCTGTGTGCTGAGTTATTTTGAGGGGACAGCAAATTTACACTGTTATACAATCTGTACACTCACTACTTTACATTGTAGCAAAGTGTCATTTCTTCAGTGTTGTCACATGAAAAGATATAATAAAATATTTACAAAAATGTGAGGGGTGTACTCACTTCTGTGA
This sequence comes from Ctenopharyngodon idella, assembly GCF_019924925.1. NCBI lineage: Eukaryota > Metazoa > Chordata > Actinopteri > Cypriniformes > Xenocyprididae > Ctenopharyngodon > Ctenopharyngodon idella. Next base: position 34,571,171 of record NC_067232.1, read on the forward strand.
GATACTGTATAGATGGAAAAGTGAAGCACAGAACAGCTAATTATTAGTTGGATTTGTATTCAAAAGCAAACATGAGCATCTCTTAAGTCAAAGATGTGGAACTTTCCATGAGGAATGGAAATACACTATCGCTCAAATTTAGGGTTCGGTAATATTTTTTTAAAATGTTTTTGAAAGAAGTCTTTTAGGCTGCATTTCTTTGATCAAAAATACAGTAAAAACAGTAATGTGAAATATTACTAGTGCTGTCAATCAATTAAAAAAAAATTACTAATTAATGGTACATTTTTCTATAATTAATCACGATGAATTGTACCTAACGTTAAAAAATTTTAATATACTTTTATATTGTAATAATTTCCCATTTAATCTCCAAATTAATGTAGAACAAAAACATAAAGAGAGTATATTTTAAATATTTATTCTAACAGGTAAGAAATATACAGAAATTGAATAAAGTTAAACACTTCACTGCATAAATTATAAATTAAATATAGATTAATCCTTATTAAAGCTACAAAAGTTATTCAGTCAAGAGCAGTGAGTGATTTTCTCTTTGTCTTGTGATTAACGTTAATGACAGAAATCACAGCAGCAGGTTTATTAGGCTGCTGTCACTTTAAGATCTGACGCACATGACGCGGATCTGACACATCTGATGTCCTCACAACTCTTTACGGTCATTTAAGACTTTATTTAACTTTATTTAAGACTGTGATTTTGGTATACTTTCGTGTTTTTGTCTGTTCAAGCGCAAAAGAGAACACAATGTGGCCGGCACACTGTTTGAAGCTGTCTTTTTTTTTTTGCATCTTATCGTGCTTGAATGGTTTAAAGGCACTTGAATGAATGATAGCGTGATCATATAATCTAATGCTAGCCAAGATGCCAGGAAAAAACGGATGCTGCCTGCTTCGTTAATTGCGTTAAATATTTTTTACGCGTTAAACTGAAAAAAATAATCGCATGCATTAACACATTAATTTTGATAGCCCTAATTATTACAATTTAAAAGAACTGTTTTTTTTTATAAACATATATAAAATGTTTTCTATATAATTTATTCCTGTGATCAAAGCTGAATATTCAGCATCATTACACCAGTCTTCAGTGTCACATGATCCTTCAGAAATCATTAAAACATCTCATTCATTATCATAGTTGAAAACAGTTGTGCTGCTTAATATTTTTGTATTATTATTTTCAGAATTCTTGATAAATAGAAAGTTCAAAAGAACAGCATTTATTTGAAATGGCAATCTTTTGTAATATTTTAAAATTTTACTGACACTAAAAAAAATAAATAAAAAAAAATAAAAAATCTAATTAATGCATCCTTGCTGAATAAAAGTATCCATTTCTTTTTTAAAAAATCTTTATGACCCCAAACTTTTGAATTGTAATGTGCAGTATATACTATAAAAACAGTAAAAACAGAATGAACATAGCTCTTGTTCTAGTATAATAACATCCCAGGTTTTGATTAGAATCATTAAAAAAATAAATAAATAATGAAACAATATAGAAGTTCATTAACAATCAACGACCAAAGTAACTGAACGTAAACAGTACGGTAAGTATCACCTCCTTATTCTTGCCATTGTGGTTTCAGCCACCAGAACAGACTCCTCATCAGGAAAGAGCTGGATGCCATTAGGAAACCTCAGGTTCTCCATCATCACGGTAACTTCCTTGCTCTCTATATCGTATTCAAGCACACTGGAAAACCAAATTAACATCAGTCACTCTACTAAAACATCATTCCCTATGAAAACAATCAGTGATTCAGACACTATGTGCAATATTCCAACCAATTAAAAACTGTAAAGTGCGAAAACCTATGAAATGCACTGAAAATCAGATGTGCCACTGAATTTTTCATGTCCCAGTTACCGTCCATCTGCTGTGGCTTCCATGATCAGGTGCATGAAGTCTCTGCGCTGCCACCTGCTGCTGGAGTCAGTGAAGTACACCTTTTTCCCATCCTGAGTTACATCCAGATCATTCACGAAGCCCAGACGTCGACCACCGATCATCTTCCCTGTGCTCACCAGAGATTTTACCTCACCTAAAAGACAAAACAAGACAGTGCATTGTTCTTTTTGGAGCTTGAAATACATGGCCACTATGAACTAAAGTAATAACTGTATACAGGTTTGGAACAACATGCGGTTGAGTGAATAATGACAGAATTTTCATGCTTCCATGAACTATCCCTTTAAATGAGTACTGACTTTATTTCCTTACCTGTGACAGGATTGACCTCAAACAGTCCCAAATAGGCATCGGTTACAAACAAGGTGCCGTTGGGTCCCACACGGATTCCCAGAGGACGTCCACAAGTGTGTTCATACTCAGGAGAGCCTTTGAATCAGGGAAAAAAAAAAAAGACTGGATATTCAACACTAATGATAATAGTGTTTGATACTGGAATCATCTCAATTATATCGTTAACATAATTGTTATATAGCTCTATAGTTATTAAATAACTTGATGTGTTTGATGGAACAAAATGCTTGAGCTAGTCAATTAAAATTCTTTGCACATTTTATGTTTGTTTCCACACTGTCAGCAGTTTACAACACAGCCAGGCAAAAGGAAGGAGTGCATCTACTGTATAAAATGCCCTCTTCTACTGTAATAAAACACACTAAGGATCTTGTCTATGTAGGGCTTAAATGTTACATTACATTAATGCATGTCCGCTTTACATGCATTAATGTAATGTACCAGTAGGGCTGCCCCTGACTAAAGATTTTTCTAGTCGACAAGTAGTCACTCATTTAAGCCATTAGTTGACAACATATTTCATCCAAATACATTGTAGACAAAATACTTGTGCAACGTAAATACAAAATATTGTGCGACGTAATACATAATTCATCACTCAGTATTTCAGTGAACAAACATATGACCTAAATAAATAAGCCCCTTTATTGAGCTGAGTTAGTCACACTCATAACATACATAACATGCTTTCATTAGGAGCCATTACAGCTATATATTTCTTTCCACATAGTCATTGTTTTAAAATTCAAGATTATTGACATATAATCAGAACATTTGGTTTAATCACCAAAACACAACTGTATGATCTTATATCTTTAGTACTTCGAACGATCAGTTAATTCAATAGCAAACAATGCAAGATTAAGAATGCAAGATTTTGCCATATTAGAAAATACATTTACATTACTCACATAAATTACATAAAATGTATAATGTTTGTAATAGCATCTACCATGTGTGTTATCAAAAGGTGTGATAAAGATATGACATGGCCATGAGTTTTTGTGCTGTCAACAGTTTCCACTGTACCACAATCTATACTCTAGTTGACCTTTTTAGATGAAGTGTAAGTACTTTGGCAGTCTTTACCAGGGTAAGGCCTCTGTTGATAGTATCACATGGTGTTCTGTAATGTAAAAGGCCTGTATTTTGATGCATCTGTTAGCCTATCTGATCTGTCTCCCTTCTTCTGATGCCTCTGATTGATCTAATGGTTACACTGATGATTTCCTGTCTTCACAGACTCACTCTCTACTGTAACAAGATTTTTTTTTTATATATTTGCTTATCTAAAACCAGTTCTATAGAATCTATATAGAAATCTATAGATGTACTGATTAGTATAATTAACCATTCAAATCAGTTGGACTAAACGATAGACAAATGAATTAAACTGAACGTGAAAATACGCAAATGAAAAGTTTGATAGTAAGCATTATGAAAGGCAGTTACTGTGAGTGAAAGGTAGATGAAACACATATGTGAAGTGAAAAGGATAATTTGTGTTTTGTACTAACATTGAAAAATGTAATGAAATTACCAGCGTGAATAAAAAAAAAAAAAACTGTAATAACTCAGCTCAATGGAGGGCTTATTTATTTAGGTCATTTCTTTGTTTGCACAGATGAGGCTAGCAGTGCGTGAGCGTGAGGCACAAGATAACATGGGCACATTCACTGGCATCATGAAACATCAGGCTACAGAAAAGCTTACTTGAATATCAAGATCCGTTCGTTAATTGTGATGGCGATAGGATGTGCCAACGTTGTGTTTATTGTATTTTGATGGATGAGTTCGAATCATGTATAACTTAAGCGTTTTTTTTTTTCTTTTTCTTTTTTGGTTAAACGTACTTTTGCCGCTCCAGGTAATGACTTAACTTTTATCATTACAATGATACCAAAATCGCGTAGTGTAGGGCTGAAAATGACGTTTATTGTTATGTTTATTTTCTGAATAGACGATTCATTCTTTGGTTAATTTACCAATAAATAACCAATAATTTAGCATAAAATAATAACTAACTAATCTATATATTAACCTTTACCTAATGATATTATTTATGACAAAAGATTATGCAGTGTAGGCATAATTAGGAAAAAGATGTTTAATATAGACCTTTTCAATGTCATCTCAGCTCCTAGCATCCTAGATCACTTATAATTTTCCACAGCTCATTTTGTCTGGAGTTTTTTGTCTGCTGAAATTTCTCTGAAATATATTTTGCATTATATTTTGTTTCATCAGGAGAACAATCCAAAAACACATGAAATAACAGTACAACCCACTGAAGAGATGTATGTCTATCCCTCATGGCCATGTAAAGTAGCTACGTTAGGCTACTACTTAAATGTTTCAAATGATAAGCCATGTCTGAGGTCTATAGGTGAATGTTTGGCTGACATAATTACCACATGGACCAGCCGTGTTAATAATCTGTCTGTCTTGTTTTGTTTTTCTGCAACTAACTGAATAATTAAAATTTGGTCAACTAAGTCTCTTCTCATACACTAATGTTTAGTTGAATATTGGGGGCAGCCCAACAAAAGCAACTGTAATTTCAACCTATATACATATAAATCAAACGTTGATCCCTGTCTACTGCTTATGACAACAAAGTAATAACTAAAAAAAAAATTCTCTTTGTTATGGTTTCCTAAAAGTTACTGAAAACTAGGGCTGCCTCCTTATAGTCGACTAACCGTTAGTCAACGAGAAGAGGCTTAGTCAACCAAAATTTTATTAGTCCCAAGAAAGAAAAAAGCTCCACAGGACGTGGCGAAGTGACACAGTTTGTTAACAGCAGATCATTAACAGCTGGTCTAAGTGGTAAATACAGTAAAACGAACTCAAATATGGCTTATCATATGAAATGTGCACTACTGTGTTTTTGAACGGTAAGATATTTTTTATGTTTTTAAATGAAGTCTCTTCTGCTCACCAAGGCTGCATTTATTTGATCCAAAATACAGCAAAACAGTAATATTGTGAAATATTTATTATTATTATTATTATTATAAGAAACTATAAAAACTATAAATTATTATTATCAATGTTGAAAATAGTTGTGTAAATCTCTTTTTTTCAGGATTATTTGATGAAAAGTTCAAAAGAACAGCATTTATTTGAAAAATAAAGCTTTTGCAACATTATAAATGTCTATGCTGTCACTTTTGATCTATTTAATGCATCCTTGCTGAATAAAAGTATTAACTTCTTTAATTTCTTTAAAAAAAAAAAAAAAAAACTCTTACTGACCTCAAACTTTTGAACAGTAGTGACAAAAGCTTTCTATTTCAGATAAATGCTGTTCTTTTGAACTTTCTATTCATCAAATATTCTATTCAACATTGATAATTCAAGTGTTTGTGCGAAGTCTAAAAGCTGAATAGTAGCACGCTTACTGAATGACAGCTAACACGGAGGCACCGGTGCGATCACTTGCACTTAAAATACTCCGTAATTTTTGGTCATATAGATAAGAGCAATACATCTTTTGAATCTGAAAAGAGTCTACTTTTATTTGTGTGCACTCACAACAACAAAACGTTGTACTTTTGTAAAATAATGAAAGCAAACAGGGTGCGATTTCTGCCGTCTCTCTCTGTGAACTTGAGCGCACCAAAAAAAGAAAGCTGAAACTCCATGTACACTTGCCTCACAGACATGAAAATATATCTATAGAAAGCAGAATGTCTACTTCTAAATGAACCAATTAAAATGGAAAACAAATATTCTCAGGTTATGTAATCCGTATGAAATGTGCATATGGGCGCGTCCACGATTGCGGAGATGACGATTCAGCATCGTCAACTTCATCTCTGCAGCCGAAAATACAGAAAACACTAGTTTATCAATTAATCATTACAATGTTACAGCAATCTCCTTGCTGTTTTTCCCCGACGCATTCATAATCATTACTTCTGCCGTTGTGCTGTGGCAAGCTTTATGTGTGCGCTTGAGTGCTGATTAGGCAATGTAGGCATTAAAGGCTCTTTATTATGATTTATATGGTTTATTAATAAACGTGCAATTAGTCAACTTATGCTTAAAATGAATGACTACTAGTCGACCAGAAAAATCTCTGGGCGAGGACAACCCTAGTGAAAAACGTACAAAGATTCATGCCTTGTGCAACAAACCCATAAACCCGAGCATTTCAAACGGCAAGGTCACTTATGTTGAAATACCACATTACGCAGTGTTTGATGAAACAGTCCAGTATTTTTGGTTTTCTTACCACATGGTGGCTTGCCAAGTGTTGCTAATACATGAATGTTCCTTCCCTCGATTTTGACTATCTTTCCATCAGCCGTCCCAGTGTACAAAACATCTACAAAACAAGAATGATTCAGAGACATTACATGCTGTCACTAAAGCAAATTATTTTTAAATATTGACTTAAGATCAATATTAAGATCTATTTATATTAATTTACATTTTAAGATCTTCATACTTCCTTATATATTGTCAGAGTGTGCAAGCATGCAATTCAAAAATACAATAACACACTCCAAGTCATATCAACTTTTATCTATTTTGGCCAGTACAACCGGTCTATCCCTCAGCGCGCACACTGCCAAACAGCTGCGACAAACTGGGTGAAAGTTCAAGCTTTGATTGCATTGCTTTGCAAATACCGACCTCCAATATTCGCAAGGGATTCTGGGCCGATGAGCTGGTCCTCGAACAGTCGCTCTGCCTGTCTGAGTTTTAAGTTGGGCTCGTAACAGCCAGTCATAAGAGGCGGTTCATTGAGACTAATTATTAAACACAAGAGGGGACAAAACAAAGAAGAGCTTTAGTTAAGTTTCATGTTCAGAAACACTGAGAAGAAGCCATTCTTTTGTGAGAACGCTGGATGAGCTGAAATGCCCTACATATCAACTGCAGAGGCATCAATTATTAACTATTGTCAGAACTAAAAGAGAATTGAGAAAGCACTGTGGGACTTGGCTAAGATGAATATTTATATTGGAATATTATGCATGATATTCCAAGTCTTCTGAAGTCATACGAAAGCCTTGTGTGAGGAACAACCGTTATTTTGCCATTTCTCCTCGTAGTCTTTCATTCAAAATATCCACAATAATCTAACCTTTAATTAAAGTCAAATAGATCTCATAAAACAACTTTTTTTTCCCAGCTCAGGATCTTCTCCTATAGTGCGTAATAAGGTTGATGAACATATGGCAAGACATCGGAGATATTCCTCCATACAGAAGCTCTACAGATCCTTCAGATTCAGATGTCAATGCTTGTGGACTCTTTTCTTCAGCTCATCCCACAGGTGTATTATGGGGTTTGGGTCAGGGGACTGTTATGTCAACGGCAAAACCTTCATTCTGTGGTTAGTGAACTATTCTGTTATTTATTTTGAGATGTGCTTTGGATCATTGATGCTGGAAGATCCAACCATGGCCCAGTTTAAGCTTCCTGACAGGGTCAGTCAGGTGTTGATTTAATATCTGCTGATAGCAGTTTGGGGATGGCCCCTTCCTGTTCCAACATGACTGCGCACCAGTGCACAAAGCAAGGTCCATAAAGACATGGATGAGCGAGTTTGGTGTGGAGGAACTTGACTGGTCTGCACAGAGTCCTGACCTCAACCCGATAGAACACCTTTGGGATGAATTAGAGCGGAGACTGTGAGCCAGGCCTTCTCGCCAACATCAGTGCCTGACCTCACAAATGCGCTTCTAGAAGAATGGTCAAACATTCCCATAAACACACTCCTAAACCTTGCGGAAAGCCTTCTCAGAAGAGTTGAGGCTGTTATAGCTGCAAAGGGTGGGTCAACTCCATATTAAACCCTACAGATTATGGGATGTCATAAAGTTCTTGTACATGTAAAGGCAGGCGTCCCAAAACTTTTGGCAATATAATGTGTGTGTGTGTATAATATATATATATATATATATATATATATATATATATATATATATATATATATATATATATATATATAGGGGAACACTTTAAATATAGTACACAAGTCACATGGACTACTTATAAGTATTTTTCCCCCTTTTTGGAACTTGGCAGTATAAATCACCATCCACTTTATTTATATGGAAACTAGAAGCTATATTGCAAATATTTATAAAGGGTTGGAATGACATTGGGATGATTAAAGATAAGGGTTAAAAATCCTTTAACCATTAAAACTGAACATATGAAGTCTAAAAGTAGGTTTTTACAATAAAAGCAATATACTTTTTGAAATAGGGCTTCTTTTTGATTGCAACATTTCCAGCTTGGCAATAGAATTTTGCAGGACGTTCTTTTTGAAATTTTATAATAAACTTTACTGGCATTTAGCAATAAACATTGAGTAGGACCAATGGCATGGCATCTGAGCAATGCTGTATGACACAATGTCCCATCTGTACTCCTCTCTGTAACCACTTGTACATCATTACACACACATACCGTTGCATGAGTAATAACCTATTGTACATGGGTCACTCTAAAAACGAATAATTTAATCATTTACAGATTTATATCCAATTACATATTTTTAGAGTGAAGTGTAACTAGAAAACGTATGACTTTCCATTTGTTTTTATAAAAACATATTTCCAGGAACTGTCCAGAGGAAACCCTGAAAATCTGAAATATTGTGTGACTTGTGTTTTCCTTTCCATGCCAGTGCATGATTAAGGTGTAGATCTTCGTGAGAGTAGAAAGCTCACCTGAACGCCTCTGGTTGAATGGGAGACTCGAACAGGAAAATGACCACCAGCAGAGGGAAGAGCAGGAAAGCCACCAGTGTGAGTAATGTCACACGAAACACCTTCCCACTGTAAGTGCTGCAACGCACAAAAAACAACATGGTACATTTATTTGAAGTGGACACATTTCACAATAATTAAATTGAATTAAATTTAATCAAGAGCATATAAATGTTTTCAATGAAGGCAGGTAGGTATGTCTTACCTTGTGGTTTTGAACTGTGGTTCATGGGTTTCGTCTGTAATTATTTGAGGTCTGTTCAACCTCCTGAACCGCAGTCCCTCGGGCTCATTCATTTTGTTGTTGTGTCGACTTTTTCCTGTTTCACAGCTGCGTTCACTAAAACATAAGGCTAAATAAACGCTACTACAACAAATGAAGAATTTATTTACAACATCCCAAAGAAAGCGCAGTTCATAACGTGCACAAGACCAACGCGCGTTCTCGACAACACCGACGTGTGAGTGGAGAAACGATGAAACACTTTAAGTGACACCAGGGACACCAGGAACATTTTTCAAATTAAAAGTCTTGAGCTGCTCAAAACGTTTTTTAGAAAGGCAGCAAAACGACTGAAATAGCTTACAGTAAGTTTAATTTAGCCATTAATTAACAAGCAATTTAGAATAAATACATAAAACGTTTCATTCATGCCATTATATGCACAGTTATAACCACTCAATTATGAAATTATGGGCAATATGCTGAGCGTGTACACTTCAAAGCCTTTAAATATCAATTCACTGGAACAAATTTCTTAAAAGCATAAATAATCTTGTAACAACATAACGCATTAATACATAAATAAACACATCAGGATATGGTTATTTGCTATTGTTTAATTCTGTAGTGTTCGTTTGTACTGTTTTGGAACTGTAGTGTATTTTAGTTGTTCTATGACTCCCATTATGAGTGGTAGTAATGGGTAAGATATTAAAAATTAATACTTGTTTTACTATAATCTTGACTTTTATTATGAAAAATTACACTTTTTATATCTGCCTTCACACTGCTGGTTAACGCGAGAGGTGTGTGCGGGTGCTCCAATGGCAATTATTAACACTGAAAATATTCGTAGTACAATTTGGATTGCCCTCAAGAGGCTTGATCTCAACGGTTGGTATATATATATTTTTTAATAATAATCTTTTCAAATTACATTTAATTAAACAGTGGTCAGCTGCGTAGCATCCTGGTTACCATGGCAACGTGAAAAAGGTTTGCTGTAGATCCTCGTTTGTCTGCCTTTTTGCCATCTTTATTAGTTTTACAATAGGAAAAAAAATGTCTTATAATACATCCTGAATTACTTTGAAATTATTAACTTTGACTTTTGGCCATTGTTGTAAAATATATTGCAATATTTAGACAGCAACAGGTGCATCTGACAGTACAAGACAGTTAAGTCACTGGTTACGACAAAAGATAAAAAAAAAAACCTGATTATAACCTGAATATAGCATTGAATAATTTTTGCACAATTTTGTGCTGACATGCAAATCACATGCAAATGGAAAAGATGTAAAATGAGTGCTGACATAACCAGTTATTTTGCAGATGACAGGGTCACGGCCCTTCGGGAGGTTCACATTCCAAGTGGGGCCAAAGTAACCACCATAAGACAAGTGCGTTTTTGACCAGTTCTTGGGTTAGATATTGAGATTCAGTATATATATTAAATTGGTGTTCTCTCTCCTTACAGATACTAGCTCATACTTTCAGGCTGGACACTTCTCAGATAACACTTAAGGTATTTTGACATGCGCAGCCTTCCTGTTGTGACTGAAACCTTTACTATCTGCTCCATATTTATATGAACAGAAATATTTCGAAATCAATTTTCAGATGCGAAACAATCGAGGATCTCTAATTCCAATAAACTGCTGCATGCTGCCAAACAGCAAGCAAATGTAAGTCTTTTTAATCAGTCTTACCTAGTGTCAAAGGTCTATTCATATTTATAATACGGGGCTGCTAAATGCTTGAATCTGACTGGTTGATGAATGTTCTGAAGTGTGCAGTTATTTTCAGGGAAGTAGTTCCAGGCAGGTCTTGACCACATTACATGTCCATATCACTTCGCCAAATGATTTCAGTTATTTCAAAAGGTCCTTACAGCCTACAACCGCAAAAGAAACAAAACCCACAACGACACCGGCCAAGCAAATAAATATAGTAAACAAATATAGGATAAAAACGACAAATTATTTCCATGTTTTTAAAGCACATCCTCTCTTTCTCCTGCTCTCTCTCCACCTCTCAAACGCTTACACATACAGTACAGACAAACACTCGCACAGAAGCCTGTTGTCAGCGCTGTTCTAACGGTTTTATCAGTAAAAGAGTTTAGCAACTTGAAAGCTACATGACATTTCTCACTAGCAAAGTAATAACTGCGCCGTTCTTGCTGAAATGAAGTTTTGGAATTAGAAACGGAGGCTTGGGATGAGATGCGTAAGAAATTAGTCCTACACACAAGAGTGTTTTAAGGACAAAAACCTGATAAATGTCTTAAACATCTGAACAATGTTTCGAGGTGTGCTAACCGTAAGTGGAATAATTTCAAACACTGGATATTCCTTTCCTTATTGTTGGCTGAGGCTGATACTCATAATTGACTCTTGTAGGAAACTTTTTCCTCGTCGAAGCAGAGACCAGGAGACGTTGGGATATCTTTCAAGCAGAAGTTACTCTTTATTGAGAAACGTGCTGTGGGTCGCTGTAGTCATCCAAGTCCAACCAAGGCAGTGTACTTGGTAGTTCATATACATTCAAGGGGGAGGGATACATAGAGTAGAGGTGGAGACAATCTAAACAAAGCATGCAAATGCAGTGCAGGAATCAGCCCATTCCCTACATTTCCCAGCCATGATCTAATCAGCATAACGGTGTCATTCAAATGCATAGGTGCTAATCCACTCAGTCTGACAGTATGGCCCATACCTTTACATTATCATAGAGACAAAGGCACAGCTGTATCTTGAGCCAAATGGTTAGGAAGTGCATGAAGACAAAAGGTTAATGTTACAGACACCTGGGCTGCCTGCCTTGATCTCCTTAAATTGTCATTATCTTTACCTCAAAATGTTAAATACAATATACTTCACCTTAATATTTCATGTGAGGTTATGTCAGGATGTAGGATCAGCAGATCTTAAACAGATTCTTAAATTTGTAATCCCACACTCTGGTCCATTGAATTATTAGAAAATAATGCACACCCATAACGCTTTGCGTCGTGGCCCCATAACCACCTCGGGAGTGCGTTATTTTCTAATAATTCAGCAAACCGGAGTCAATTATTCTTTACATATGAGTGTCAGCCTCAGCCAACAATAACGAAAGGAATATCCGGTGTCAGAAATTCACTTCTTTTATTACAGGCCAATATTTGGACCGTACACTAAAAAATGCTAGGTTAAAAACAACCTAAGTTGGGTTGAAAATGGACAAATGGGTTGTTTTAACCCAGCGGTTGGGTTAAATGTTTGCCCAACATGCTGGGCAGTTTTATAACTCAACTATTGTTTAAAAATTATTGTATTGCTTGTTTAAAATGAACCCAAAATATATTGGAAACTAACATTTATTTATATGTTTAATGAACATTTATTAAAAAGTTTAATGAATAATAATTAAACAATAAACATTTATTAAATTGCTTATCAATAAATGTTCACCTTTTGATTATGTCACGATCCGTCCCAGTCTAGGGGTTGGATAGATCAGTGACAAAGATAAAACTGAAATAATAAGGGACTTAAAGTTATCGACAATTCCTCCTCTCCTGTCCCAGCTCACAATAACCACAAAGTTTTTGAATCGTAAGTCTTTATTTTCTTTGTAAACCAAATATTAACAAAAGCATTTCTTCGGAAGGGGGTTCAGGCCAAAACAACAAACAAAATGGGAACTAACTTAGGGTTTAGAAAATGCTAACTTACCTGACAAAGAAAATTACAAATAAAATACAATAATCTGCCCTAGCTCCCCAACTAAACAAACAGGAGAAAACAAGATTGCACAAATTAAAAGTGGCGCTCCCCCGACCTACAGCTTCAAAAATAACGAATAATGGATTAAAGAAAGGAACTTCATAATCACAATGTGTAGAACGAAATAAAGAGAGATAAGTAAGGGATGGTAAGGGATCTCCGTCACACGAATAGGAGAAAGCAATTCTTATGCAATCTGACAACAACCGCATCGGTCACACAATAACACTCTTAAAAGTTGTCTGGGTCAGGAGACAGAGGACAGAACACGCGTGGAGCCTCACGACGCGCACAACACAACTCAGCACCACCGTCCTCATTTCCTGCATTTAAGCGTTCCCGCTCTTCACCTAATTCACCGCAGCAGGTCTCAATCAAGCGGCGCTGCCAGAGGGAGAGAGAGAGAGAGGGAGAGAGAGCGAGAGAGAGAGAAGACCATGCACAACACACACAATACACTATACATCACAGTAAATGTGTACAAACACACACACAAAAAATAATAATAATAACGTCCAAGACGTAACAATTATTATTGTTGCCTCTAGTAATTATGTGTCTGATTTTTAATTTCCAACCTACTTTGGGTTCATTTTAATCCAGCCATATAGTCATTTTTAAACAATAGTTGGGTTAAATAAAACTGCCCAGCACGTTGGGCAAACATTTAACCCAACCGCTGCACAGCAAAATCCCCAGAATTAAATCAACTCTGCTTAGAGTACATATGGTCCCTCTCTAAATAGTGTTAAAGTAACACTGAAACAAAGTTTAAGTCAGTTGTAGTTTTTGTGTTTCTCTTTTCTTCAGTGATTCTGCTTGTTAACAGCAGGTGTTCATCACTAATGCTCAATCATCACTTAATTAATTGCTTAATTATCTCATTAACTTTAACTTTAACTCTGCTTCAGTAGTGTTTCTTTAACACTATTTAGAGAAGGACCATATGTACTCAGTGCAGAGTTGATTTAACTCTGGGGATTTTGCTGTGTGGGTTTGTCCATTTTCAACCCAACTTGGGTTGTTAACCCAGCATTTTTTAGAGTGTAGAATTAATTTTTCAGGGGCTTTTTTTAAAAATACATTTATGAGGGCATATTTTTAATAAAAATATTATTATGTCAAATACCTGAATTTAATCAATCAATTGAAATGAATTCTTGAATAATAAATAAATTTTACATTTTCAAATCATACTCTTCAAATTCAAGTAGCTGTAAATACACAAGATATCATCACACAATAAACACATGCTAGAATACATTGTACATAAATGGCTGACATACATTTTTGACCTGGTTAATGTCTGATGGTGACGGTCATTTCCTTCTGTTTATTATGTTAATCCTTATATTTTCAGGATTGACTACTTTTAAATTTGTTCATTTGTTCATATTCTTTGTACCCAGGCCGTACGTCCTTGAAGTGGCTAAAAACTACCAGCATGGTATGACAACTTGAGGGCTTTTTTAATAACGATTAAACCCCCCCCAAACACACACACACACACACACACACACACACACACACACACACACACAATTTTTATTGCATTATCCAAAAAAGTCACTATTTTTCTGTATGAATATAGTCAACCCAAGACCCAGAAGTATTCCCATGACTGTTTTTAATAAAACCTTGAAGTCGAGACTACAGAGCATTGTGAAACAGGTGAGACGTTTGACTCAGACATGAGTCACTCATACTCAACTTGCTTCTTTAAAACAAATTCATTGTTTAAAACTTTCTTTGTGACAAAGTATGATCATTTCTCATATTTATGACACATCTGGTGCTATTTCAGATTGAAAGATTAGAAGAGCTGTTGCCTCAAATCAAGCTAAAACACCATGAAAAGATGACAAAGGTGAACTTCTGGTCTTATATGTTATATCTAACAACTTGTGTTGATGTATTTCCTATTAAAACAGGATGTTGCTCACTCATTTGTAAGTGTAAGATGCTTTAGCCTGTCACAGAATGATTTGCCACTTGCTATTATGCCTACTAGATATATTGTATTAGGGGGAGGAATTTGATTGGACAAAAAGTCATATATGCCTGTAAGTCATGACTCATGATCAATATATAATTTTTTTGTTTTCCAGGAAGATAGAGACTGTACATTTTAAATACATGCATATATACTTTAAGGCCCTGTTCGCACCAAATCCACACCAGCGGACAATAATGTTTATTAAAAGCACGCACCGCAGTTTTGTCGTCTGTCACTTTAAATGCTTGAGCTCTTTCAAGCAGGATGGATTCAGATGTTTTTATCACTCATCTGCTGGAAAAAATCATTCTGAAAGTGATTCCAACAATATCTTTTCTCTGTGTCATTATCATTATTGTTGTGGTGTCGACTCTGTTACACTTTTATATTTAAAACGATTTTTGAGAACTATATCTTTATCCTTTTTGACGGGCCTTTGGCCAGCACATTTGTTTTTAAAAAAGTACATGTTGGCAATTTAATTTCATGCCTTTCATTGCAGGATATTGAGTTACTGAATCAAAAGCTGGTATTTCTTCACAAACGAATGCAGGTAAAATGTCATTCCTAATTTGTTATCATCATCCAAATGTCATAATAATTATTACTGCAGATTATACACTTATTGATATCAACAATGTAATCTCTTTAATATCGGTGTCAATTATGTAATTATGTGCCAGAATATTGCTATTTAAAATGCGAGACAATCTCAGATCGATTAAAATGTCTATTCACCTTTCATTTCTTTTAGACGGCCGAGTCCTATTCCTGGGAGGGGATGCTGAGAAGAGCTCCACTGTGGTGAAGGATGCTTACAGTTCAGTCTGACTCAACTCAATAATAAGCACTGTCTAACAAGACCAATAACATCTTAGAGTACAGTCTGTTGGTTCTTCTGTTTTTGATTAAATCTATAGAGAATATGAATGAACTTTCTGGAGTTGTATAAGTATTTCATCATGTATTTGATCTGTTTTTCAATATCAACTGACCTCAAAAATACATGAACACAATCTGACTTATAAATGACTTGTAAAATACCTTTCTGAGTTGTTTTTGCAATGACTTTTATCCAACTGGAGTCATATCAGTGACCACAGGTGTAGTGAATCACATTAATTATCACCATGATCCACTAACATTTACTAACGCACAGTATAATGTAATGACATTCATATTCATACATTAAGAGTATGTTTACATGACAATGATTGAGGTGTAAAGAGTACCTGAAAACCATACTTGAGTAAAAGTACAGATACCTTACAGTGTAAATGACTCCATTACAAGTTGCAAGTCACCAATTCTAATACGACTTGAGTAAAAGTCTTAAAGTATCTGATTTTAACAGTACTTAAGAATTTTACTCATACTGAATGTAGGCTCAAAGATGCACTAGTCCTCAACACCTAAGAGACATGCAAATGAAAATAAGAAAGTTGATTTGTAAGATGAGAAATCACATTTATTTTCTAAAGTCAAAATAAAACTGAGCACCTCAAAATTGCAATAAATCAAAGTTGACACATCAGCCTCTTAAACGTCTGCAAACTTTCAAGTCTCAGTTAAGCTCAAGTGCACAAAAGGCCATAAGTAAACCAATATCCTTCAAAAAGTGCCTGCTAATGCACTCACATTCACATAAAGTAAATTTGTTGACAAGTTTGGGGGAGTAAAGGCAAAATGCGCAAGATGTAGTACCTTCAATGCCCTTAGATGGCGATATCCCTTCTTCATATCAGAAACAAACTGCTGCAGAAAAAGTTAGGTGCCATGTAAAATGTAATGTGTAATTGCATTACTCATCACAAATGTATTGGAGTAAAGAGTACATATACTTGTTCAAAAATGTAAGTAGAGAGTAAAAGTTGCTAATATCTTTGATACTTTGATAAAACTACAAAGTAGCCAATAAGATACTCAAGTACAGTAACTAATTACATTTACTAAAATATTTTACACCACTGCAACAATGTACCTTTGCGATGTACCTTTGCGTACAGACGATAATGTTTGACAACATTATCGTCTGTACGCAAAACTTTTCAAAAACGCAAGGAAAATCTTTTCCGTTTTTAACTACATCGTTGTTGTGTAAACATGCCCTAAGTTGTAGATATATTTTGGCATCACTATAATATATGCAAACAGAACAATTTAAATATATAAAGCAGTTCATAAACTTTGAAAAACCCAATGAAAATTCCAGTTCTGTTTATCCAGAATTGCATGACAAAGTTCCTTGAAAGTGCATCAGCATATGGTATATATTCTAGTGCTGTCAATCAATTAAAAGAAATAACTAATTAATCTCACATTTTTTTGTAATTAATTGTGATTAAAATTAAATTATAGACATTCAACATTATGACTAAAAGCTATCAGTTTCAACATTTATTAGTCTTTAAAAATAACAACCTTTAATTTAAGTGAACTTAAAACAATCTTCACATGAACCCATTATAATAAATGTCATATTTACAGTTGCAAGAAAAAGTATGTGAACCACTTGCAGAATCTGTGAAAATGTGCAAAATTTTAACAAAATAAGAGAGATCATATAAAATGCATGTTATTTTTTATTTAATACTGTCCTGAGTAAGATATTTTACATAAAAGATGTTTACATATAATCCATTAGACAAAAAAAATAGCTGATTATTAAAATGACCCAGTTCAAAAGTTTGTGAACCATTGATTCTTAATACTGTGTGTGGTTACCTGGATGATCTACGACTGTTTTTTTTGTTGTGTGATGGTAGTTCATGAGTCTCTTGTTTGTCCTGAGCAGTTAAACTGAGCTCTTTTCTTCAGAAAAAATCTCCAGGTCCCAAAAATTCTTCAGTTTTCCACCATCTTTTGCATATTTGAGCCCTTTACAACAGTGACTGAATGATTTTGAGATCCGTCTTTTCACACTGAGGACAACTGAGGGACTCAAACACAACTATTAAAAAAGGTTCAAACATTCACTGATGCTCCAGAAGGAAACATGATGCATTAAGAGTCGGGGGGTGAAAACTTTTGAACAGGATGAAGAGGTCCAAATTTTTCTTATTTCGCTTGAATATCTTTTTTTTTTTTTCATTTAGTACTGCCCTTGGGAAGCAACAGAAAATACTTGCATGTTTCCCAGAAGACAAATTAAATACAATTTACCTTGATCTTCAAATTCCAAAAGTTTTCACCCCCCATCTATTAATGCATCATGTTTCCTTCTGGAGCATCAGTGAATGTTTGAACCTTTTTTAATAGTTGTGTTTGAGTCCCTCAATTGTCCTCCATGTGAAAAGACGGATCTCAAAATCATTCAGTCACTGCTGTAAAGAGTTCAAATATGCAAAAAATGCTGGAAAACTGAAGAATCTGCAGGACCTGGAGATTTTTTCTGAAGAACAGAGCTCAGTTTAACTGTTCAGAACAAACAAGGGACTCATGAACAACCATCACAAAACAAAAAAACAGTCGTAGATCATCCAGGTAACCACACACAGTATTAAGAATCAATGGTTCACATACTTATGAATGGGGTTATTTTAATAAATTCAGCTTTTTTTTTTTTGTCTTGTGGATTATATGTAAACATCTTTTATGTAAAATATCTTACTCAGGAGAGTATACTAAATAAAAAATAACATGCATTTTGTATTATCTCCCTTATTTTGTTAAAATTATTAACATTTTCACAGATTCTGCAAGTGGCTCACATACTTTTTCTTGCAACTGTACCTGTTGCCTTCCTGGAAATATACAGAAATTAAATAAAGTTATCAAACACTTTACAGTCTCCACTGCATAAATTATAAATTAAATATAGATTAAATATAGATGAATCCTTATTAAAGCTACAGTTTTCTCTGATACCTTTGATTAACATTAATGACAGACATCACAGCAGCTGGTTTATTAGGCTGCTGTCACTTTAAGAGCTGCCGCTGCCGAACATGACGCGGATCTGAAGCGCATCTCATTTTCACACAACTCTTTCTTCATTAAATACGTTATTTATCTAGTTTAGGACTGATTTCATGATGATACTCGACATTCTGTGTGTTGTTTGTTCAAGCAGAGTCCTGTGTGCGTGTCAGAATATATTCACAAATAACATTAATGTCCATTAATTTTATTTTGAACATCGGCGTGCTAGGATGTGTGTGTGTTTTAGGTGCTGTGACTGGCGGTCATTTATTTTTAAATGTAGAAATATTCAGTGTAGTCTCTCAATTAAAATGAGAGCATAAAAGTTCCAAGTATGATGATAATTATATAAATATTACGCTGTTTACAATGATCTAAGATGAAGTATATTACACTCATGCTAACAGCCCATATAAACAATGGAATATAATGACTGCAGCTTTTACATTTAAATAAAACTAAAACTGAGTTATAATTTTTCCCCCCTTTTTCAAAGGCTAAAATTTATATCAATTTTTGCTGATCAGATTACAAAGAACTAAACAGATATGGGTCAAATAGAGATCATTTCCGTTCTGCTTGAACAAACCCCAATTCCCCACAAGAAAAACAGCATTGCAGTACTTGTCTCCACTTGTTTATTGATACAGAAAAGGCTGTAGATCTGAGCAATGACTAATCGTTTCCCTGTACAACCCACAGATGTTCTGAAAAAGTACCAAAATATATATTCCAAAATACCTTGTATATAAACCTTAATGAATTAGATGGATGCTTCAAGACGATGCAAAACAAAAAAGGAAACTCTTGTTTTGCAGTGAGGACTTCGACTCTATAAATGCAGTTTACTGAATCCTTTCACATTGACCAATGTTATCCTTCAGTCCTTGCGATTAAAAGAAGCCCATTTATTACAGACATTAGGATTAATGACACTGCAAACAGAAAGTTGTTTTTTTGCAAGCATGAAACAAGTGAGAAAGGAATGTCAATGTAAATCATCTCAGAGCATTTCTACAGGATTATTTTATCCCTCGTCTGGACGATGGCTTCATCAGGAAAAAAAAAAATAAAAATAAAAATAGACCAGCATCTTTCATCATGTTATTTAAAAAAACAAAACAAAAAAAAAAGATGTATTTGATCAATTACATACTGGTATCCAGAGAAAAGGTCACAAATACTGACACAATGAATTACTACTGAGAGAAAGGAAAAAAAAAAGATCAATCAAATCAAGTTGACAGTTACTGGAAAAACACTATGTACACAAACAAGGGTATGATGGACGAGACAAATACATCAGGAGTACATAGACTCTTGTGTCTTCACCTCTGCTACCATACTGCTCCGTTCATTTCATTATAGACGTTGCTGACGGGCCTGTTAAATAAATCAGAACAAACCCAAAAAAAAAAAAAAAAAAAAAAAAAGAACAAATGGTCTGGTTTAACAGTTCTAGTTGCTTGCGTCTTTGAATAGTTTAAAACTTAATCGCTCTTTCTCAGGGAGCTATTCTTAAAATTTTTTCCAAGTGGTCTGAATTCAAAAGGGGAAGGTGTCCTCAAAATAATCAGCACATTCAACGACAGTGCTTTATTCAGTTTTGGATTTTTTGCTGTCGTTGCCATTTTCCTCCGCCGCGGTTTCCTCTGGCTTCCGCTTCTTGGTGCTCTCAGCTATGTTGCTCCCAAGGTGCGGGGAGAAGGTGATGATTATACAGGTCATGTTGTCACATCCTGTGCCGTCCCCTGAGGTGTCTGGTGCTAAGCAGTGGTCGAGCAGCTAGACAGCAAAGAGAAGAGATACTTTTTAGTACGTTTTTTCAAAGTTCCAGTAATAACAAGACAAAAGGCAGATAATACTTAATTTTTTTTAAAATACTGCATAAATATTTTAGTAGTGGATTGCAATACCGGTGAAATTTGATACAATTTTCAATACTGCAGAAAAACAACAAACGTAAATGGCATGTAGCCTTGTAGTATTTTTAAATTAAAAAGGAATCAGATTTTTCAAACTAATTATTCAAGTATAAAATAACTACTTCGTCTTGAAATAAATTCAATGATTCATCTCAATTAATACGTCTGGCCATGTTTACATATTTTACATGAATATTCAAATATTCACCCCATTATTCAGAAGTAGGGCGCGGCTGTACTAACTTGGAGAAAAAAAACAAAAAACAAAACAAAAAAAACACAAATTAACAATTCAATCCCACAATTTACTAATACGTCAGCACGTTTTACAAATTTCTTCATTTTAAGTAATTAGTGCTCATGATATAATTTATTCCATCGTTTACTAAATCTTGT
Source organism: Ctenopharyngodon idella (assembly GCF_019924925.1). NCBI lineage: Eukaryota > Metazoa > Chordata > Actinopteri > Cypriniformes > Xenocyprididae > Ctenopharyngodon > Ctenopharyngodon idella. The sequence continues at coordinate 34,592,428 of NC_067232.1, forward strand.
AATAAGACGTTCTGATTGCCGGCTGCTTTAAAATGCCCCCGTGAATGTTTGTGTAAGGTTTTTTTTTTTTATTTACGTGTTTTTGCAGCGTTGAGCAATGTAGCCAATCAAAGACATATCTGTTGGCTGCGTGAACGCAATGGCCAATCAGATGTCAGAATCCACTCATCACTGCTCAAAACAGTGGAGTTTTTGTTCAGCACGGGTTCTGCGTGCTTGCAAATTCTTTCATTTTAACAAACAGTATAAACACTATCTCAATAAGGGATTCATTTCACACCATTGATTATAATGGGAGTTTTCACAAGAGTGCAGCCAGAGATTGTATTACAGGGAGATAGGAGGGTCTGTATCTCTTACCGTTGGAGAAAGCGTAACGGCTAACTTAATCACGTGCGGCACCTCTCAGCCTATCGTGTAATGGCAGTGACATCAGTCGCAACATTCCCTAGTCTACCTTCTCTTAAAAAAATAAAAAATAAAAAAATTATCAAGCTAAAATCTACATATAATTTCCAACGAAAGTATTTAGTGTAAAACATGCTGAAAATTAGCAAACAGGCTGTCTATTAATTAAACGATTAGCTATTTCCCAACAAAAGCTGTTTAATCAGCATAGTGAAGCCTCACATCCATTGACATCCATTCAAAAAATGGCCTCTGGTCTCCTTCCCTGCGTACCGCCGGGGGCGGAGCGTTAGGTATTAGCCGTTATGCTTTTTTGGCTAAAGGTTGCAGGCTTGCCTTCCAGTGTCTTTGGTGCATTCGATTGACAGTGATAACCATAGCAATGGAACACAATCTGATACTGTATGTCAAATGATCTATGAATCAAGTCTCGGAGTGTAAATGCAAATTCACAATCCTGCCACTTTCTGTGTAATGCATTACTTTGTTGTTCACTTTTCAAATCAGTCACTCAGTGACTTTTTACATTTAAATGTACAGATTTTTAAATAAAAAAAATATTTAAGCACTTTATTTTATGATCTGTCCTGACAGTGATAATTTTTTTTATTTCATGAATAAATAGGACGGGACGAGTTAACATTACAAAGGGTTTATTGACATTAATTCTGGATTTATTGTCAGTTCACATTGTAGGGTACTTTGTACTGTGTGTGGATGACTGTTTGTCCACCACAAACGAAGACCATTTTTTACCCAGAAAAACCCTGTTATCGCACCGCAGGTCATGTGACAAGAACCAACCGATCAGCTTCCACCTTTACATAACAAAACATCGCAAGGTCAGCCAAACAGCTGATCATAGCTGTACAGGACGGGTTTTTATTTCTCATCTCCATAATTATATCTAGTAGTAAAGCTAATGCAAGGGCTAGAAATCAATTTATCCTTTGCTGAATCTTCCTTGTTGTCGTGGAGAGCACAGTTCATGGTTGCATAGCAACGACAGACGCCACGGGAGCGCAATCGCTTTGGAAAGGAGGAGAAAGTGATATGTGAACGGCCCCTTACTATGTCCCTTTAGGGGCTACATAGAATCTGTTATCTCCTTCCTGAATTCAGCTTTGGGCACATCCCGAATCACACATTTTTCCCAGTACTCACCTCTTCAATAATAGCAGATAGGGGTCGGTTTTTACCAGCCTCAGTTTTCAATCTCTCATTCACAAAGTCCACCACTTCCTGACTGCTCATCACATTCCTTTAAACACACAAAGACAAATATAAACAGACAATTTAATCTATTTATTGGCTATTCAGTTATTTGAATACTGCAAAAAATATATATACCTGCATTACATTACCATTAAATTACATCAAGTGATAATTACATCAAGATCATAATGTTAAAACATTATGATCTATAAATATAGATATCATGGAAGAAGCCGAAAACCATTGCGTCTTCTAGTTTATTCATGTTCTCTGCTTTGATATCATTGTGCATAACATCTAGGTTTAATGTAGTGGTGTTATTTTAAAGTCACTTGATGCAAAATATTTATCCATTAAATTACATGTAATTGGCGATAGTAGCTGTATTGGTTAATCTCTTTTAAATAAAAGAGATTAACCAATACAGCTACTATCGCCAATTACATGCAAAATATTTATCCAAAAACTAAAAGCAGAATGTAGATAAAAGTAAATCAACAAGGATTGAAAGACCTTGAATCATTTTTATAATTATTTTAGGATAGGTAATCAGAAAAATCACCATAAATATCATAATTACTCAATTAACAACTTGGAAAAGCATGCTAATGCATTGTGATAAATTTATACATCAAGCCCTAAACAAACAAAAAACAAAAAAACAAACACTTCTAAAATCATGTTATTTAGTCATTTTTGTCCTTACCAGATGCCATCACAGGCAATAACCATAAACTCGTGGTCTTCATTGAGAGTCAGCACTTTGACATCAGGCAGAGCTGAGATCATCTGTTCCTCTGGGGGAAGAGCCTTGTTCCTTTTATAAAAGTGATCACCTGCAAGAAAACCACCATTAGAGCGATGCAGAAAACATTTTCTGTGGTTCTCAAACAAAAAGGAAAGACGCAAAATGACATTTCCAAAAATAAATAAGCCAAAGAGGAGCAGAGTTACCAATAGCCCTGGAGAGGTTCAGGCCTCCATTGACACGGCCGTCCATCGTCACCTTCCCACCAGCATTCTTTATTCTGGTCAGCTCGAGCTCGTCCTCTGGTTTGTGGTCATAGGACATGTCTACCGCCTTTCCCTTTTCAGACACCACACACCTGGAATCTCCAGCGTTGGCCACGATGAGCTGCTTCCCACGAATAAGAGCTACTACAGCTGTGGTGCCACTGTCTGAACCTGGCTGCAGAACGGGAGGGAAAAAAAAAAAAAAAAAAAAAAAATGAAATAAACTATGCACATGAGCATACGTCACAAGGTCATGTGATCCACTCCTTAAACAGCTTATTTCAAGTTTTCAAAGCATTCACAGAAGAAAGAATTACTTGATCCAAAAAATAGGCTTGTTTTTCACTGTGAAACACAAAATTAGAATTTTTAGGGACAAAAATTGATTGCTACAGCTGATGAAATGATCTGAACTCACTGAATTACTACCCAAAAAAACAAAACAAAACAGAGGAACAAGAACGGCATAGGTATCATTTGATTCTCTGTTCAAGGTTGAAAGAGGTCATAACCATTAGAAAATGCATATTCATGAACAAACACTACATTTCCCACCATAGAGCGCATTTAGTATAATCTGAAAACAACGCCCACCGGGGGGGGGGACAATCCAACTGTCTCCATTGACTTTGTATTGCGTGAGGCTGCCTCCTTGTCATTTCTGACTTATTACAAAAAAGAAACAAATTGGAGGGGAACGTAATCGGCGACAGGTTATGCTAAACAAACAAAGAAAAAAAAAACAAAAAAAAAAAAAAAAAAAAACATTAATTTTAACCATGTCAAAGAATTATTTCACCTGTCGCTGAATACGTTCCCCTCCAATGCATTTCTTATAGTAATGACCCGTTGTGCTCTGTCTCACTGCCTGTATCCACTTTTGTGTCCTTAAACATTCGTTTTTTTGGGATCGACAGCTTATAAAAACTTAGTTCTGGGTTTTTAGCTTGTTTGCTGTACACCTTGTCACATAGCAGCTTTTAGACATTGTTCTATTTTTTGTTTTAAGCCAGGAATGACAAAGAGGCAGCCTCAAGCTGTATACAGTCAACGGGGACTGTTGGATTGTTTTCAAGGTTTTCAGATTATGACGCGTGTCGCTCTGTCTTTATGGGGGACATTTTATTCGAGTTGGGGGGGGGGATTAAGCAAACGAGTTTAAAATTTGTTTGTTACTTTATTTACCTACTTATTTATTCATTTAATAATTTACTTAATTTTATTATCACGAGAAAAAACGTGCATGAAATGTGAATCATATCCATCATTTTGCAAGCAATTATTGATAAAGAAAAATGCCACGTCGCAATATTTAAAATATTTCCTTTTTAAACAGTGGATATCACAAGCAATGTGCAAACGCTGTATGAGAGTTGTGTCGGTGAAGAACCTCAGTATTTTGGTGAATCGAGAAGTATTTCATGCTGCAAAGATTATAAGATTAGTTAGCCTACTCATTTCAAAAACAACTTGTTTAACATAAGTTGTTTTTGAAATGAGTAGGCTAAATAATCTTATCCTTGCAGCATGCCAGTTGTGAGCTGTGAAATTATTGCGAGGCAAATGAATTGTAATAATTTAATAATAAAAGTAGCCTAATAATGATAATGTATTATGCCCTGCCTGCCCGTCTTCTATGCCACTATGAAGGGCTAATCATCCCCCCCTCCAATGCCACCCATGTTCCCCACATTAAACCACATCTCGGAGGTCATGTGACATTCTAACCTCTTCTTTTCCATCCATGCCTGGCAAGCACATTTCCTCCTCTTCATCGGTATCCTCTTCCTCCCCCTCTTCTGTGTCATCCTCTTCCTCGTTCTCACTGCTGTTCTCACCATCCTCCTCACTGCAGTCCTATTGATCGTAAACAGATAATGAAGCAAACTTTTGTAAAGTCCAAAACTTACAAATTCCATTGATTTTCTGTAAAGTTTCTCTGAAACGATGAAAAGCGCTAACTTGATCATTCCAAACAAAACCTTACTCTTCAGTTACCAAGTCACCTCTATTTGGGATTGACCTGCAGTGCAAGTAACCCGAATACTTGGCCATTATACAAACCTAGTCCTGAATTGTCAAAATGTGCTATTCCTGCTAACTGTGTCCCCTCACCTCTTCCTCACTACCTTCCTCTTCATCCTCTCCCTCCTCTGACTCTTCACTGTCCTCAAAAAACTTGGACTTGGCACTTCCAGGAGCAGGAGCTGCAGAGGAGGAGCAGGAAGGTCCAGCGTCCCCAGACTTCTCACCGGATCCGTCCGAAGCAGAGCCGCTTCCGCCACCGGAAGCAGCCGCCCTTCTGCAGGCCCTCATCTTGGAGCCTTCAGCCACATCTCCAGCACCAGCTGCCTTCTCCTTCCCATTGCTGTCAGCCTCAGAAGCCCCACATTCTGTCTCACCGTTGATTCCCTTCTCAGCATGAGACTTCTCTCCATCCTCAGACTCTTTAGAAGCATCTGGACACGGCTTTTTGGCATTTTTGTTTTGGTTTTGTCCAAAGCGGATAAGCAGCTCCTCGATTGTCATGGTGGCTTCTTCATGCAGCAGAGCGGCTTCTTCATTATCAACTGACAAGAAAGAGGAGCATGGATATCAGTTTATTTTGTTAACTTGTAGTTGAACTGTGCATGCATTTTACAGCCCAGACACCAACATACTATGTTGGTTATAGCAAATTAGCCAATGATATGTCATTGCAATTGCTTATGTCACTTAGGATGCTTTCACACTTGGTCCAAACCCGGATTTTGTTCACACTAGGGCTGGGCGATACGTTGAATATTATCGATATTATCAAGATATATTTGCGGACACTAAAAATTGGCGAATATTGTGATAATATTAAAAGTTTAGCTCACAAGCAAGCAAATTTCACACTTTGTCTCACAAATATATACAGCTGCTTTCAAACGCTCCAGTGTGCATTTGTGTTTGTTCTCTGAAAAGCATAACACTTCTATTTGCAACATGTTTTGCAGTGTTGAGTATTGTAGGCAATCACAAGCTATGTTTCCATCCAAAGTTGTGAATTTAACTTGCACAAATTTGAAATAATCGCATAAAAAAAAAAAAAAAAAAAACTTTCGAATAAAGCACTGTTTTACATCCAGTGAGTCGAAGAGAACAAAATCACTTCCTGATAAATTGGTGCAAAAATATCACTAAGATAATTCCCCTTTTGCATTTAGATGCCTGGTGTTTGTGAACACATTCGTGTGAGGCCCGTCTGGGAAGGAATTATACTGAACCACTTTGAAGTCAGACTTTGCTCAGGCATTTCAGAATGACCAAACAGCATTTCAGATTTTTTGACGCACAAGGAATTTACTCGGTAAGTTTTCCCATCATAGTTTATGCACATGTTTTCGTATTGCATAAATCTTATTTTACCTGACTCATTTGAGCGCATAATTTTTTTTTTTTTATGCGCATTTTTAGAATCTGAGCATCTTGGCATTTCCATCCAGTGTTTTTTTATTTTTTTTTTTTAATGCAATATCCTAAAATGCAGGTGGATGGAAACAGCTACAGACATGTCTGTTGAGCACCAGAATGCAATGGCCAATCAGAGGTGTGGAAGCCAATCAGAATACACTCAATACTGCTCAAAATGCAGCAACCACTTTTTGTAGGAAGATGGCAATTTGTTTCTTTTTTTATATTGGTACCTTTAAGTAAATTTGATTTTAAATGTTCCTTTTTTGTTCATTTAGTAAATAGTAAGTGTTCACAATGTCTAGATTATTTTTTTAACTAGGTGTTGCTTTTGCAGTTTAACAATTTCTATGTACTTTGCAACAATAACTGTTCTATCCAGATCATGAGTTTCAATCTTTTAATATTTTTGAGAGCAAAAGATACTTTATTAACTGTATTACCCAGTCCTAGATCACACTAATATATATATATATATATTTTTTTTTTATTCCGAACCGGTACGTTTTCATCAAAGCAACAGCTGTGTTACTAGGTAACAATGATGCAAGAGAAGGCAGAAAACGTGTTGCTTACCTCACTTCTATACTTAGACTTTTGAACCTTTGGTTTCAGATCAAATGAACCTGGGTGCGCAGCAAAAGTGCTAGTGTGAAAGCCCCCTTATACTTTGCAAAGCATCATTACGAGATGTTTCATTCGGAAATAACATTAACAAATAAAAAAAATTTTTTTTTAAATATAATGAAATACTATCCTTTAAATAAAATCATGCATATGTCCTCCAGCTTCATTCATTAAACAGGAAACTAAATTACTTCAATTACCAAAAGACAGACGTATATATGACCCTAACACTAACCATCATCTTCATCTGCTACTTTTTCTGTTTCTTCCTGAGGACGTCCAGCTATCTGAACAAGTTCCTTGATGACTTCCTCTGTGGTGATTTGACCATCGATAGCCAGGAACGCATCTTCCAGAGCCTGGGAATATGAAGGCAATCAAGACAAACAATGAGGAGGTCAGCGATACCCATTTTCAGATAATTAATTAAGAGAGTCACATGAGAGACAATAACAATGAAACAACCATTTAAAAAGCCTTCAGATCACACATTTACTGGCTTGGCAGTGGCACATCTGAACTCTACCATAAAAGCAGAAGCAATATTTTCACCGCACCACAGAGTTGTGGGCATATGCAAGTTAAAGAAGCATACCAGAGGCAAACTGATAAACAACTGCGAGAGATGCAGCAAGTGTTACCTTTTGCAGTTTGCCATCCTTATATGTCTTCTGCTCTTTAATGATGTCAGGCAAGTACTTGGAGCAATACAAAGCAACCTCTTCACCTGCAGAAACAGTAACGGATTCTCACTAAACAAAATGATCAAATGGATAATTCATCCAAGTATATTTGCCTGATTCAGGAATAGTTCACCAAATAAATGAAGAACCTTTTTGCAGCTCTTTTGCATACAACTACATTTCAGCACAGGGGAAGATTTTTAGTTAATAACATCTTGAGGCTGAAACAAACAAAGGCTGAAATTGCATACTCTCTTGAGTAGGTACTTATTTTGAATTACTTAAATTACTTCATGGCCACAAAAAAAAAAAAAAAAATGTTCTATGTAGTATGAATTCATTTTTTTCCTTTAAAAAATAAATAAATGTTTAAAAAAAAATTATTTGAGTACAAAAGTGAGAAATCATAAGCCAAAAGAAAGAGCCAGGGGTTCAGGGACGGCCAAACATTACATCACATTTGAATTGAGAAAAAAAAATAAAAATAATAATAATAATAAATAAATGAGGAAATATCGATTAAACAGATCACAAACATAATCCTCCCCACAACACATAAAATAACTATAATAAATAAAGATTATACAAAGACACCAAAAATCAAGCACACATTCAAAGTTTTAGTAGCCTTTTTGTTGCAGGAGGTAGATAAGGATTTAATATAGATCTTAACATCTTCTTGAAAGTGAGAAAAATAGGGGGTCACTTTTATAGTTTTACATTTGTGGATAAAGTATTTTGCAAGCAAAATAATTAAGTTGGAAAAACAAATTCATACTGCTTCTCAAATAAAAAAAAAAATCTAAACAAGACCTTGAAATAAAGCTCAAAGTCTTTATATATGATCACAATGCCAGAAAAGATGCAAGAGAGTTTCTGTATGTGAATCACAGAAAGCACATTTCACATCTATACTCAATTTAATGAAAGTTATAACAGGATAGTACAGAGGAATAAGCTTAAAATAAATCTCTTTGACCTTATTTACCAATAGATACTTGTTAGGAAGAGTATAGTATGAATGTAATCCTGACAAACTACATTTGCCATGATGTCATTATCATGTGACCTACCAGCATCAGCTGCATAACTTTACTGCCATTCACAAATCCCCTCCTGTGGTCTCAGGGGATAGTAAAGTGCAACCCTTATGCGCACTCCAAATCTTGCCAGAAGTAGTGGGTCATCTGGGTACTTTCTGCCTACTCTTTTATGAATACTGTGAATTCAGACATACTTTTGTCACATGCTGTTTTTTGCCTACTATATAGTAGGGAAGTATTGAAGAACATATCCCTTCAAGTTTTCTTGATCAAATCTCTCATAAATGGACTATTTGTATGTTGGTTTTTGGAGCTTAAAGGACATGATGGCTATGAACAGGCATATGGAACAAATCTGCACTGAAAGAAAAATCTTTGTTCCAAGTTAAAAAAAAAAAAAAAAAAAAAAAAAGCAGCCCAGAACGACTTTGAGAGTATAAATGACAGAATTGTCTCTTTAAAAGCTCTTACACACGTTGTGTTACCAGCTTACCTCCATGACCATCATAGACCGCAAACATAGCGGTTTCATCATCCAACTCTGGGATGCAGTTGTGCGCGTCCTAGGAAACAAAACACGCCATTAAAAAGGAGCTCGAGGCGGGAGTCACTCTGATCTCACTGGCGCCAAAATCCACGCACGTCGCTCCTGCCATAGATAACAAAACACATACTACAGAACTAACGCACACAGCTATAGGAATCATTTAAAGGATAAACATCCGGTATGTTTTAATTACACCGGGTAAGGCCATTCTCTTATGTTACCTTTCAACTATCATTAGTAATCAACATAGCAGCAGCAGCGGAGTGAATGAAACGGTGAAAGTGTGTGTTTTACCTCCATAGACACTCGCCAGCCCTGCATGGCCGCGAACCCGTAGGTCATGTTCTTATTCCCGCCGTTGCCTGTGCTTTTCTCCGTGTTGGGTTGAGACAAGTAAGCCCCCATGATGTATGTAATGAGGTATAGTGAAAGAAAAGGCTCGTAATTATAAAAGAAATCCGTTCAATTCCGGTTTGCTGACTTCAAATAAGGTAATACGTCTGCGCAAACTAGGTACTTGTCACATTTCAGTGTGCAGTGACCCTTAGAAGAGAGTAAACCGGTGTGTTACCCTGCTACTGCTGTTAGCTGACGGGCTGCTAACACTGGTGATGCTGCTGGAGTTTCTAGATGAACAATCACAGATGAAAGAAGAATCCAGATAAGTCTGTCCCAAACTGACAGAACTCACATTAAACACGAAGGGGAATAAATGTTGATTCGATTTGAGTCTCTTTTAAAACACAGAAAAGCTCTTAACACGTGTGAGTCAACATAATCAACAGTCCACCAGCAAACCCATATTACAGAGGGCGGACTTTAGGCACACCGGAAGGGGAAGTCTGCTCATTGTGGGTTCGCGCATGCGCATGGTTAATAAAAATTAGTGGCGGGGAAATTTCATTCATCGGAGTAGTGAGTCGAATCTTCTGAATCGCTGGCTAAAAAGATTCGTTTAGATCGTTCAGTCACTCTTTCTACAGGTTGCATCATTAAAGTCACCATGAAATCAAAATGGACAATTCTTATTTTTATGGAATATTGCAGTAGGATATTTATTATAAATTATTTAAGCGGGCAGTTCATGTGCCCTTGTAATCTTTAATCAAAATAACGTCCCCTCCATCTTGCAGCAACTTCTCTTTTCTGATGACCTTTTTACTGCATAGAATTCCAGAAATGTTGGGACGTTTTTTAAATTTGAATAAAAATCACATGAGTCAATATTTTGTTCACAATAGAACATAGATAACATAAATGTTTAAACTGAGAAATTTTACAATTTTATGCACAAAATGAGCTCGTTTCAAATTTTGCTACAGGCTCAAAATAGTTGGGACGGGGGCATGTTTACCATGGTGTAGCATCTCTTCTTTTCAAAACAGTTTGACGAGGTCTGGGCATCGAGGTTATGAGTTTCTGGAGGTTTGGTGTTGAAATTTGGTCCCATTCTTGCCTGATATAGGTTTCCAGCTGCTGAAGAGTTCGTGGTCGTCTTTCATTTAATGATGCGCCAAATGTTCTCTATGTGAAAGATCTGGACTGCAGGCAGGCCAATTCAGCACCCGGACTCTTCTACAACGAAGCCATGCTGTTGTAATAGCTGCAGTATATGGTTTTGCATTGTCCTGCTGAAATACACAAGGCCTTCTCTGAAATAGACATCATCTGGAGGGAAGCATATGTTGCTCTAAAACCTTTATATACCTTTCAGCATTCATAGTGCCTTCCAAAACATGCAAGCTGCCCATACCGTCTGCACTTATGCACCCCCATACCATCAGAGATGCTGGCTTTTAAACTGAACACTGATAACACGCTGGAAGGTCTCCCTCCTCTTTAGCCCGGAGGACACGGCGTCCGTGATTTCCAACAAGAATGTCAAATTTGGACACGTCTGACCCTAGAACACTTTTCCACTTTGAAACAGTCCATTTGAAATGAGCCTTGGCCCACAGGACATGACGGCACTTCTGGACCATGTTCACATATGGCTTCCTATTTGCATGATAGAGCTTTAGTTGGCATCTGCAGATGGCACGGCAGATTGTGTTTACCGACAGTGGTTTCTGGAAGTATTCCTGGGCCCATTTAGTAATATCATTGACACAATCATGCCGATGAGTGATGCAGTGTCGTCTGAGGACCTGAAGACCACAGGCATCCAATAAAGGTCTTCGGCCTTGTCCCTTACGCACAGAGATTTCTCCAGTTTCTCTGAATCTTTTGATGATGTTATGTACTGTAGATGATGAGATTTGCAAAGCCTTTGCAATTTGACATTGAGGAACATTGTTTTTAAAGTATTCCACAATCTTTTTACGCACTCTTTCACAGCTCTGCCCATCTTTACTTCTGAGAGACTCTGCCTCTCTAAGACATAGCTGATCATGTTACAGACCTGATATCAATTAACTTAATTAGTTGCTAGATGTTCTCCCAGCTGAATCTTTTCAAAATTTCTTGCTTTTTCAGCCATTTGTTGCCCACGAGCCAACTTCTTTGAGACCTGTAGCAGGCATCAAATTTGAAATGAGCTCATTTAGTGGATAAAAGTGTAAAATTTCTCAGTTTAAACATTTGTTATGTTATATATGTACTGTTGTGAATAAAATGTTGGCTCATGTGATTTGAAAGTCTTTTAGTTTTTATTTTATTCAAATTAAAAAACGTCCTAACATTTCCAGAATTCGGGTTGTACAATCAGCAGAAGTTAAAAGCTAAATGTAGGCTATGAATGAACAATACTACGGTCGCGTGACTTCAACGTCACTATAACTAAGCTTCTGACAACTCTTTCAGTCTTTATTTAAAAAACATTTTTTCCTGAAAGTTTGAGTTAGAATAGTTTACAAGAGCGTGATCATAAAAAAAGTGAAAGTGGACTAGTGAGTAGGCTAGATGTTCAGTGTGATGATGTTTAATGTCCCTGACAACTTTTGTAGTCCCATTTAGCAACTTAGCAACCACCTTTTTCAAGCCAAGTAAAAGCTTTTAAAAAATGGCATGATTACTGATGTCTCTCGGAGTCTCTCGATAATTTCATTAGTTTTTATTAAAGTTTTTATTTTTATTTATTATGGACAGCTGGTTGGCTGATGCGCTCACATTGCTCGCGTGAACTGCCCGGCCACCAAAAGAACCAAAGAAACACCCCCAAAAACATAAACAGAACATAAGCAGAATATAAGTTTTCTAGTTGCTACAATATCTTGAGCTTGAGTTAACCGCAGACCTTATTTCAACCGTTTAACCAAAAACCCATCTAAAAAACTCATGGGCTGCATCTGAAATCGCTTACTCTCTTGAGTAGGTACTTATGCTAAAGAAGTACGTTCTATATAGTATGAATGTGTGTAGTATGAATGTAATTCGGACATACTACATTCTCCGTGTTGTCATTATCATGTGACCTACCAGCGTCAGTTGCTTCGCTTTACTGCCATTCAAAAATCCTCTCCCGTGGCCTTATGGGATATTAAAGTGTCCATCGTTTACGCACTTCAGAATCTCAGCGGAAGTAGTAGGTCATTCGGGTACTTTTTGCCTACTCTTTTGTGAGTACTGTGAATTCGGACATCTTTTGTCACTGTTTTTCACCTACTATATAGTAGGGAAGTATGCTATTTCAGACACAGCCACTGACTGCAATCTATAGCAAACAACAAAAATCCAACTATCCAATCAATTCCTGATGGACAAAACCAAGTCCCGTCCTACATTGTGTCTTGTTCAAGAAGCCAATTCGCTCGGATATAGGCCTATGTCACATTAGGGAAGAAAAGCTATTGCAACTTACGTTTCATGCCAACTTTAAGCTATTAGTTGGAGACAAGCGAGTGTCTTCCTTTCATGAACGAGGATCTGCTGACTCTCTGAATGAGATGGACATTTGTTAGTTCATTTCGACATGCGAGTCAGAGTGGAAAAATATGTGTAAAAATTACAGTTGGCCATATGGAATTAAAATAAAGATGTTACCGAAACTCTTAATTTATTTAGGCTGTCTTTACTGTCTTTTTATTTAGCTTTATTGAAGTCTTGTTAAGCAATATGGTTGTTAAGCAGGATGGATGACAAATTATTATCAGAAAAATGCTTATAATGATTAAACAGTCTTTTTGGGGTCTCTTAGTAGAAATACATATTCTTAATAAAATACAATACGACTGGTGGCAGTAGTGCACAACTCTGTGTTTTAATTGCTTATTTGAATTTTGAATGAGTGATTCAGTTCATTCAGAGACTCCTCGTTCAGTGGCGTTCTGAGTCTTGTTCAGAGAAGCAACAGTCAAAAAAAAGTGCAAATGAATACCATTTCTTAAATGTACATTTATTTATATAAATTGTATTTTGATTATATATATATATATATATATATATATATATATATGCCTATAAAACAGAACCTGTGCACATACACACTGGACATTATCTAAAGTAAAGAAAGAGTCATCAAAATGTTTGATCCATATTAGTGGAAGAGAGAGAGACTGTTCGTTTTGAAAGTGATGCAAAAACTTGAGGAAATGAGATCCAGGCAGTCCTGTAATGATTATGTCAGAGAACAAATTTAAATAAGGAATAACAAATTTATTAATTAGAAATTATAGAGACACACAAATTCATTAAGTAATTAATAGTTAACAATAAAATGTAGAGTATTGTAGAATCCAGTGTATTGTATCTAATAGATGAAGATCAGAATATACAGAAAGAAGGAACAAAATTAAGACTTTGCAGAATGAAATGAGAGGTAGAAGAGAAGAAGCAGAAGAGCAAAGAAAAGCAAAGGAAAAGCAAACAGAAAGGCTGAACTATCAACGACTCAGTCCATTTTATACCATAAGCATAGGGAAATTTACATCCCACTCAAACTTATGTTTTGTTCTAATGAGAAAAGGTCAAATGGATTTATCCATTATGTCATAGACTGGTCCGATGTCAAAAATAGATGAAAATAGATATAGGGGTTGTTTTGACCCCCTTAGGGAATTTTGCAGATCTTACATTATCACATGTCAGCAGAAATAGAAATGGACATATTTTGATACAAAGGTACATTGAGTTCAAATGAGCAACTAATTATGAAAACATCATAGCTTCTGCAGTACTTGGCAGGCATCCAATATCTAACCACAAACGTGTCAACGTGACCTATCACATTGGAACACTTTGAAGAACAATTAAATATAGCAAGCACACATACTCTTACATATAAAAGAATAATAACCATAAAGGGTACAATAGAAAGTAAATACTTGAAAATATGATAAGGATTAATATATGGAGTAGGAGTACATGAATATATGAAATCAGAAGTAATATTGATAAATCATAAGCCATAAATGATTAACATGAAATATGAATAAAATGCATGAATATGAATATTGACCATTTTGGATCCACCAGAAAGCATCTTCTAAAATGTGAATTTTGTGATTATTTAGGAGCACTAGCATATAGCTAGGTAACCTCAAGTAGTGATGAGAGAAACAAAGGTTTTTGAAACTCTGAATCGAAGCACTTGAAACACCACAGACTGGTGGCAGAATCAATTAAATATCAATCTCCTTTTTGTATGAGACACATAATAAGTATTACATTTTATTAAATTAATTAAAGATGAAGCTACATTTTAAAACTGACCCAAGATAAAAACCACCAGACACTCTTTCGTGGGTTCAACGCCATCTAGCGGCAAACCACTGAATTTAAGTCTTTTGAAACCAAGGTTCAAAACAGCTGAAATCACGTGACTTGGCGAGTTTGAAATAAACTTCGAACCAAAAGAAACTTCTTGAAGCGAAATTCATTAGTCACCATCATGAAATACTAATAAAAATTCTTGGTTTGCTGTCGTTATGGAATGCAGACTCAGACAGAGGAATGCAGTAAACTGTGAGCTTTATTGACAGCATTGAGGAGATTGGAGACTTTTCAGAATGAGTATAGCTCAGTAATGAAGACTTTCCTTGTCTAACAGGAGCAGGAGATCATGGAAAGCTGGGTGGATGCACACACCTCGTTGCATTAGGTGAGTACAATCGTAACGGTCTTTGCAGGTAGCTGGCAGGAGAACACAGGAGACAAAGGAGAGGAAGATGCTGGAATACAAACACTAGCGATAGTAGCTGGAGAACAGGAAAGTGGTCCACATAGTCTGAACGAGACCAGACAATGAGGTAATACGAGGTGTGTGCATTTGTAGGTGTCTTGATGAGAGGCTAGATGGGTTGCAGGTGCGGGTCATATGGTGAAGCGTGTGCAGGTGGAATTATGGGAGATGTAGTTCAGAATTTATAAATAAATAGTAAATGTAATAGGCTAATGTACCTCGCTTCGATATTTCAAAAGTATAATTGGATATGACATTGCAGGAATTATTACAGTGAAAGCTTAAGTAAAGATTCACTATAAATAATAATAGTTATTTCTATTTAGGGGTTGGTTTTTCCCCCATGAAACAGGGTTATAACCAGGGTTACATTGAGTAACCAAAGATGTTGGTTTGTTTGAGAACCCGTTTCACTCAGATATATAATGTCACAATAGGGAAGAAAAGACTATCGCAACCTCCATTTCATGCCGACTTTTACCTTAAGCCTAATATACACTAAAAGTCACAAAACTCCAATTCTGATTGGTTGAGTTCCTTAAAAGAAAATGAATTATTAATGCAGAAAATTAAGAATAGGCTACCTGATCCTTATCTCTGCATCAACTTCTCAATTGCCACACTAGTCTATCTATGATAAGATGTGCACTGTTGGGGGAGCTCAACAGGCACACACCCATAGTGAGAAGATCAGATTAGTGTCACCCCCTGCTGGTTACATGCCGTAACAACACTACTATGATCAAAACATCTATTTTCATTCAGTGTACAATTTGTTTACTGACCTAATTGTGCAGAATCTTAAATATTTAGTGAGAATTTATTTATTAGGATAAACCCCTTAAGATGTACCATCTAGTTTTCAAGGGGTCACAACATATATCACAATCACTACATAACAACAAAGAAATACAATTATCAGTACATCAACAAACAACAGAACAAGAGAAACACACACACACACACACACACACACATAGATGCATAACAAAGAGCAGTAAACAGTAGAACTATTTGCACTACAAACCAGCGTGTTTATAATTATGATAATAAATTAAAATAATTTTATATCAAATACCAATCTGCAATATAAAGCAGCATAACAGACTGTTTTTATACAGCTAAAATGACTGGAAGTGAATAACATCGGAAGCCTCGCACATTCAAGTTACAAATGGCCGTGTCTCTCACATTAAAATAAGGTGAATAAACAGTAACAGCCTCATTGATAACATGAACAGTTCTCCTTAAAGTAAGAAGACAGAGAAAGCTTAAATTAATATCAAAAGGAAAATTATTCCAATATTTAAACATAAAAGCTTTTTTCCCAGTTGATTTCTTAGCACCAGGAACAAAGAAATAAAACTGAGTAGAGTGCCTTACTTGATAAGCTGAAGAAAAAGCTACAAAATGCTGATGTAAGTAAATAGTATAATAAAAATGAATGCATTTAAAAATAAATTGGAGCCAGTGAATGTCTTCTTACATGTAGAGATGACCATTAAAGTTAATCAATGTACAGTGATGAATAAAAAAAGGACATTATAGGACACATCTGCAGTCTAAAGAGCAGCAAGATCTGATGTTGATGCATCTTGATATACAACATCACAATGGTCAATTTCGAGATCAATGTAAAACACAGATTCCAAGATTGACTTTGCGCAAAACATGATCAATGTGTGATTTAAATGAAAGTTTGGAATCTAGCCATATACACCAAGATATTTAATATGATCAACTTTATGTAGAGAGTAGCGTCATTGCATGTTACTACACAAGTACCAGTTTTGGATTTGAGTTTTTGTCAGGTACCAAAAATCATAGAGACTATAGGACTTTGAGCAATTTATTTTCCGTATTATTCTAACTTAGACTGAAAAGAGGCTTGCATTTGTAGGATCGGGGCCGACTGCATAAGTTAGTCAACAAATTTTTTCTTAAGACTCTTCATAACTTTTTAAAGTCTGTTACATAAAAATGTAGATTGGTCTAATTTGATACCGAAAAGTAAGACTGATTGTCCCTAACTGCTAGTTGTTCATAGTAGTATTTAAGACACAGTCTTAATGGCTGTTTTTGCAACTAGCCCCCAGATTTAAATGTATAGACAGTGTCATCAGCATAGAGTTGAACACAACAGTCATTAATAAAAAATTATTTATTTACATAAATGGAAAAGAGAAGTAGTCCCAATGTTGAACCCTGGGGCACACCTTGTTGTTAAATCAAAATACTAGATTTATTCCCATATACACAATGTTTTCTGTTACGCAGGTATGAACTGAACCACAAAACTACATTTTCAGAAAGGCCAATAGCATGGAGATTATCTAAAAGCAAATCTCTTATTGATTGTACATCATTTAACTTTTTTAAAGTGTTTGTTTATGTGTAAAATAAATAAATAAATAAATAAAGACAAAATGATAAAAAATTGCATTTAGGGTTTAATGAATTTGTGAATTTGAAAATTTAGGAAAGTAAAACAATGTGTATTTATGCAAAATTACAATAACCTGGATTAAATAATGTCATATTCTAGATTTAAGAAAATAAGCACGATTTTGGAATGATCTTTGAGGTATTTTATTTTAGTTATGTTATTTAATTATAATTCTACATTTATAATCTTTCATCTTCATACTTTTATTCTCTTTCAACTGGTCAGGATAATTGTACTTCAGTCATTTATGGGGGAATATCACTTCCTGATATTTTGGACAGAGGGCGCTCAAACACAAAACATCACTCTTATTTCGATGGCATTACCACTAGAGGGCGTCTGCTCATTTGGTGCTTGTAAAATTCTAGACCAGACACTAGTAGACACAAAAACAGTAGTCACATTTGATTATTGAATTATTTTGAAATGGATTGTTTATGCTTTAAATAATAGGACTTTTTATATGATTCTGACTTGCTTAATTATCTCCGAACACATAGGTGCATTTAACTTGATTTTTTTTTGTTTATTTACAACACAATATAACGGAACGTCACTTCTAAGGATTGACAGCTCCTTTAGTCAAATGACTTTTATGAACCTTCTGCACATCTAGGCGAGGTTAAGCCGGCTTCTGCGCGATCATCTCTCTGACTTTTCACCAAATCTCCCAGAGAGGGTCATCCCCCAAAGCTGGCTGAAAAATGGGAGTCCCTGCTGTGATTGACGTTTCGAAAGAAGCCCGTCCAGATGGAGAGGTGTGAGAAAGTCTCTCAGCAAAAGAGCCTGAGGGGGGAGGAACATTATTCCCTCAACTGCTGAGTCACATGAGCCTCTTTGTTTGGCCCGCAGCAGCTGATATGTACAAACACACGCACATGGCTGGAGCGTGGGACTGGTGCGGCACTCATCCACCTAAACAAACAATGAAGAAAATCAGCAGGCATCTTAGAAACTAATGACAGTCGAGCAACTAAATGAGTTGGAGAAAGTGAGGGCATGTTTGAGTGGCACGAAGGCAGCGAGTTCTACTAACACACACTGTCTGTCTTTTATAATTAGCTGGCATCATTATTCATGAGGCTTTCCAGTACCCCCAGACTAATGAGATGATAGACACCCAATCAGGCTTACGTCTCTACTGAAGTGGCCTGAAATGTATTTGTTGGCTTTGGGAGGGGGAGAACCAGCGTTCCCCTCTCTCCCTCTCTGTCTCTCGCACTCTCCCCTCTTTTCTCCTTGATGTGAACAACTGATGACCCGGGAATGCGCGATCCCCCGGGGATTAGGGTTTGCTTGAGTCTATGGGTATGAAACACTGCCATCTGCCACCGGGCACATTCATATACTCGGCAGAAGGCCACATCGTTTGTTGATTTAAATGGAGAACTTAACTTTCCCAGGACAGTATGACCCTAGCGCCCCCACCTCCTATGCAATACTGTCTGTGAGCGAGCGGGAATGAGGCGTATTTTAAGGGATTCCCGTTACCACATGATGATGGATCTCCTTCGCACAATATGGCAGTGTGTCTGTGGGTGCGCTGGGATTCTGGGGGTGTGGGAGCATCTCCTCAGTTGATTGGTAGAATGCTAATGATTCTGAGAACGCTCAAAACGGCTTCATCCGAGCTGTCAGAGCCGAAGCACCTAGATGCTGCAGACACAAAGTCAGGGTTTGGCCATTGTTGGACCAGATGCAAGGGAGGTACTTCAGACCATTAGACTGAATGCTGACCCTAAGTGTATAATCAGCCATAATAACTGATTTCAAGTAGTCGTTATCAATCTTGGGGAGTAACAAGCTAAAAGTAGCGAACTAGCTACATTTGTCATTAGTGACAGTAGCTCAGCTGTAGTGAAGCGTGAGAAAAAACACTTTTTTTATTGACATTAAACTCTTGTACTCGCAGCCTTACAGATGAGAAAACTGAAGCTGCAAAAATTCATTTTAGTGTTCGTTTAAAAAATTTAAATGTGTCTTTTCAGGTTAATACTGATTGAGTCTTTTTATTCAGTCAAAATTAACACTACTCTGATTATACAAATAAATTATAACATCTGGTTTATATATTTAATAAGATTATGAACTCCTTCCTAACTATTTTCAGTGTTCACTACCATTCAAAATACTGGGGTCGTTTTAAAAAGTTAAGATGTTTTTAATATTTTTGAAACATCATGATCTTTCAGAAATCATTCTGATATGCTGATTTGGTGCTCAAGAAACATTTCTTATTATTATCAATGTTGAAAACCATGATTTATTTCAGGATTGTTTGGTAACACTTTATATAGGGTCTTTGTTGCTTATTAACATGCATATCACTAGAATATTGGCTGTTTATTAGTACTTATTAAGCACATATTAATGCCTTATTCTGCATCACCTTATTCTACATCCTTAATCTTACCCAATACCTAAACTTAAACTTAAATCTTACTAACTATTAATAAGCAGTCAGTTAGGAGTTTATTGAGGGAAAGTAGTTAATAGTGAATATGTGTTTCCTATACTAAAGTGTTGGATACTAAAATCAGCGTTAATTTGAAAAATAAATTTTTTGTAACATTATAAATGTCTACTTTTGATCAATTTAATGCTTCATTTGCTGAATAAAAGTATTAATTACTTAAAAAAACTTTATCGTTTAGTGTACGATACACTAAAAATTCCTTTTGTTTTTACAGAAAAAAGGCAGTTGTGGTTGCCAGAATAATTCTATAAAAATACAGTAAAAATGTAAACAACCTGTAAATTTTACAATTTAAAACTGTAATTTACAAACCGGTAAATCCAACAGCCTTTTCAGCTGAATTAGCAAGGCCATGCTGCTACTAAAATCTGTTTTATATACTTTTAACATCCTGACAGCCACCATAATAATACAAGGTTAGATCTATTACAGTTCTTCCTCATATATAGCAAGAGAACTTATTGTTGATAGATCAACAGGTTTTTACAGCAGCATTTTTACGGTTAAAATTACAATCTTTTTTTTTTTTAGTGGTAGTGTAGTTAGCTAAAATGTATAATCAGCTTGTAGTTTAGCTAACTACTCTTAAAAAGTGCATTTTAACAAATTTTTGAGCAGCTTGTAGTTTGGTATGTTACAATTTCGAAGTAGCTTCCCAACTCTGTTTATTATTCATGATTATACAATTTGTGACTGTACTGCTCAGATTATTCTTGTTTGGGACAGAAACACTGAAACTTGTCAGAAAATCATTCTTAAATGTTGAATATAAATGTCCCATATTAGCTACAGATGGTTGTGTGTCAAATACTGTGCCTTTGGTGTACACGACCAGATTTTCTCTATAACTGTTCAATTATTGGAGGAAACCTACTGAAACCTACTTTTGCTTTAGCTGAACACTTGATCACATGGAATCTGCAACCACAAAATTCAGCAGAATTTAACCTCCTGTCAACATCTCCAAGCCTATGCATGTATTATTAAATATTTTCATTTTGATTTTGCTTTTCGGCTGCTCTGTGCTCCATTTAACACATTTTACATTTAAATCCATTCTGCAAAATTCTACAGATCAGGACAAAAAAATCAGGACAAAAAATGAGAAAAAAGTCTGCAGGTGCCATCAGTCCTGACTCTGAAAGGCGACTAACGTCTATGCATGAGCGTGCATCAGATGCAGCTATTTTAATACCTCTGTATGTTGATATGTGTGGTTGCTAAACATGTCACCATCACACTCATCGACAGGACAGCAATCAGTTGGACACCTGTGCTTTGTTTAGTGTCCTCCTCTCAGGAGTGCTTCAGTTATCATGCACTGCTCTCCTATAGGATGCCAGTTACTCTCACTCTTATAGAACATATCTGCTGTTTTCTCTAACACTTTATTATGTGATTAGGATTTAAAGCGCATGGTTTGGCACTGTCCTCGTCATACCCACACAATAATTATCTACCAGAATTTGTCCACTTTGTGGAAGAAGACTGAATGATAATGCAAATAACTGATAGCGCTCTTCTATAGAAGGGTGTTTCATGAGGGGATTCTTTAGGAGGATTAACCAGTGACACGACAAAGTGTCTTGCTGTCTGCTCAAGAATGGCAACATGGAAATCGAGAGTGTTCCCCAGGCCACACAGAAAATAAACCTTTACAATTCTGCCTGTCTTTTACAAAGTTCTACCAATTCTACCCAACTTCATGCATATTTCTTTACAAAGTACTTCAGCAAATGTGTTCATTTTTAGCAATGCAACCAATAAATGCAAACCCAAGCTAATTCTTAACATGTTTATTGAAATTACATTTCATCTCTTTCTCATCAAACAGCCAGACTAACGAATAGCTCGGCACAAACCCTACCGGGGCAGAGTCTATACGGCTTTCTTCTGGGTATGCATAAATTTGCCCGCCGTGAAATATTAGTTTATTGTACAAGTATTAATTTAAGACGCATCTGCTCTCACAACTACCCCTAGCCTACCTATTTGGCACACCGCCTGTTTTATTTAGCTGAACAACTCTCAAAATCTGTGTGGAAAAGATGTAGTTTGAATATACATATAGTATTTTCAGCTCTGTTTTACTCATTTTACTATGTTTAAAGTGTGCAATCTCCAACAAACTCTCATTGATTCGTAACTATTTTGCAAATTACTTTGGCAAATTGGTGGAAAATGTGTACAGTCTCATTTATACATTTTGTACAATCTGCTTACGCCCCACTAGTGGTTAGGTGTAGGATCTTTATGGTAAGTGTTTTTCTAAAAATCAAGTTTTCCTATGAATCAAATCGTACGAATTCACATGAATTTATCAACTCATAAAACTCATTAGATCAGATTGGTCATTTCCGTGGCACTAGCAGCACCACATTAAATAATAATTAAATTTAAACATTAAATTTCTCCCCCCCAAAAAATTTCTATCATCTGCCATTGGTCAGTCAAAAAAGAGGCAGGACTCTCAAACAATAAGCAATGATATGACAAAGTATTTTAGCATTGAAAAGTTGTGCACTTCATCTTCATAATCCATTCTAATAGCACTCAAACTTATCGAGCTGATTATGTGATGCAAACATCAAAATGTATTCGTTTACAAATCATGCACTGTGGTAAAAGTGTTTTGAGTTCATATAGTATTATGGAAGCACGCGAAAAAAGTCTAATAATGATATGTGAAAAGAAATAAAAGTTGTTGGAGTATTTGAAATTTTGCAAAAGAGACTTGTTGGATAAATGTGTAGCGCAGAAACGGTCATCAGATTCTGTCTGGGCCTGAGACTTGCTGATGGGCCTGTCTTCAGCTGTATTTGTTCCTACCAAGTGTCACTGTTTTGCTAAAATGTGCCAAATGAGTGACTTTCTCAGCAGAACGCTCAAGAGGTGTGAGCACCATTTGGGCCGGAGCGAGTGCAGTTTATATGAACCTGGGTTTCCTTAGCCAGAATGGAGACTGGGAGTTTAGTCCCAATAAACTGTCTTTCTCACCTTCAGTTTGTGTTACTGTGGGAAAAGGAGCTGGTGAAAGTGCTGTTTACCAGCATTCCTGAAGTAAACCATCTGTCACAGCGTCTCCAGCTCCTTCTTCCAAATTCCAGCACCAGTGTTGGGGGTAATGCATTACAACTCGTAATCAGATTACTTTTTTCAAGTAACTAGTAAAGTAACGCGTTACTTTTAAATTTACTACAAAATATCTGGGTTACTTTTTCAAATAATAACACAAGTTATTTTGTTTTCCCATTTATTGACTGACACTTCTCATTGTTCTTCGATCCAGAATGGCAGCACAGCTGAAAGGTTTGTTTGAGCTGCGCCCTCTACTGTACAGACATAAATATGCATTTCCTTCAGCCTGAGGCTTATTCATTTCACTTTTGGTATGAAAGGGCCTTCACATTTGCCAAAAAAAGAACTTTTGCTTTTTTTTTATTATTAAACAACAAACAAGCAAGCCCAGCCCAGGTTATGTAATGTAACACATTAATCTCCATAAAAAGTAAATAAGTAGCACAATTAGTTGTTTTTTTTAGGGAGTAACACAATATTGTAACGCATTACTTTTAAAAGTAATTTTCCCCAACACTGTCCAGCACCAACATTTAGCCTTTTCTGGCAGTTTTTTTGACATGTTTGCAGCATTAATATGTTTGAATCACACACTATATGACCGTAGAGATATGAATCGTTGGCCTGTGGCCCACTATCCTCAGCCTGGGAAACACCAGAGGCGACAGGAATGATTAAAAGAGGGGGAGGGACATGAACACAAAGTCTGAGTCTTCTGTGAAAAGTCTTTCTCTCATTTCCATTCCTGTTTTTGTTTTGTGGGTTTTCCTTCTGCTGATTGGGTTGTATTTTCTTTTACCTTGTGTAGTTTTGTTCTTGGTTTTTCATCCTGTCCATGTTATGTACCAAGTGACAGATTATAGAAGAGCTTGACTGGAGCACAGCCTTTGATGAACAACAAAAAATATTTAAACATTGACATCTATTAGGCATTCCTAAATGCACATTTTAGTTAGTTGCTTTTTATTATTAGCATTTCGTTTTTTTTTTTTTTTTTTTTTGTAAAACTACACTGAAAAAAAAAAAAACACTTTGACCAACTTTAAAAAAAAAACAACAGCCAAATGTATTAATTTTCCATCATATTATATTTATTATTTGGTTCAAACCTTAAATGTTTATTTATTATTAATCAAAAACATTCATACAAAGTAAAAACATTATTTATTATATAGACCATATACTTAATCAGTATAATTTCTTTAGACATAAGCCCAAATGTTACTTGTAATGTAATTTTAACTTAATGTAATTTTGGTGGGGCTTTTTACAATTTGATTTCACAATAAACAAAAACTAAATTAGCTATAGGCTAATATGAAAGTAACATTTTCACTTAAGATAAAACTAGAAACATTTTGTTTCTGCACATCAACACTATAGTGTCAAGTGAAAATACTACTTAAAACTGTTTCTTTTAATTGTTTATATAGAGAGAGTTATCTGCTTTTAGACAAACTGAACAAAACCATGATTTTCGATTAGACCAATATAAAACGGCACTTTAAATAAATGACATGGCTGTTTAACTTTTTTCAGTGTATCCACGACCCTGTCAGGACAGACCTGCTACCCATCTTTTCACCACTCGAGAACCGCTTGTTTAAAGGACCCCAAAAGATTTAGGAATCAATCAAATAAAATCCATCCATCTTCCTTTTACTATTCAAGGGCGTCTCACGCTTCACAATGTGTTGATATTAAATTAGTTCTTCAGGGTTTGGGATGAAGTGGTTGGGATGCTCTGAATAATGAACTTCCGCAGTCAAATATTCGGAGCTCTCACTATTCTTGGGGTTTTATCACGCTGTTTGATGACACACATTACTGCTGGACAGGACTAGGATCTATTCTACTGAACTCTTTGTTGAAAACACAATCAGGCTTCATTTTGGCCCATTCTGTCTTTTTTTACTCTTCTTTTTTTGCACAAATATGAGTGAATAAAATTTATAAGAAAGAAATAACCATCCAATGCAAAAAAATGAGATGGTAATACCATGGTACTTTGATCTATACACTGTAAAAAGTGGTAACCTGCAATTGTTACCTTTAAGTGTGATTTCTACCTGATTTAACCCATGCAAATTAGGTATTACCACAAAGTACACCACAGAAATATGAAAAGTATGATATCAGATGATAATATTATAGTAATACTAATTTGATATATACCACAGCATTCAATGCACTTACAAAAAAGTCACAAAAAGTATTTATTTGAAACTCAAGTTTTGGAAGTACTGTGGAGCACCAGATGATAGATAGATAGATAGATAGATAGAGTAAAGAAAGAAAATCAATAATTGATCATAAACTGCAGTCACATGGCGTGCTCACATACGGCTTTCCAGCATCAAACCCTTAATGCCTCCTAAACAATAGTAACAGTTAGCTGCTAATTCTATTCAAACTCCTGCAGAAGATCCTTTGATCTGCTCGAGTCATCCAGTAGTGCTCATCTGCATCTGTACTGAGCTACTTCCTATTTGTCATCTCTATTTAACACTCGGGCTTATTAAAGAGACACAGTAGGCAGCTGACCCACTGATTAAAGAGTCTCCACACAGGGCGGCGGGGGAAGGAGTGTCAGTGTAGTGT